>NW_017731462.1:623917-625456 GCF_001890085.2 Hipposideros armiger | reverse complement strand
TTTTTTTTTCAATCAATCATCCAGAGTTTAAAGCACATGATTTATAGCTTGCTATGTATAAATACTATAGACTATCTGTAATACGCAAGCACAGGTGCTCATTGTCACAAAGAGTAACACTAATAGGTATGTATGCATTTGGTTAAAATAAAACAATTTAGGAAAGGTAGCCTCCCATTCCTATTTATGAATTAAGTAGGCTGTATCTTAATTTTAAAGTCAACCCCAGAATGTTAACTCCAAAAGCATTTTCAGCTTTCACAAAATCAGTTGTCCAAATATGAGTGTGTGTCCACTTCTGGATTCTCTACTCCATCTATTTATTTGTTTTTCTTTGAGTCAATACAACACTGTTTTGATTATTACAACTTTATAATAAATCTTGGAATCAGGTGTTGAAATAAACCCAGTTTAAAACAAAAACACTGAAGAAAAACTCATAGAAACAGAGTAGGATGTTGATTACTAGGAGTCTGGGAGTTGGGGGAAATCACGAGATATTGGTCAGAGAGTGTAAATAAGATGAATAAATTCTGGGGATCTAATGTGCAGCATGGCATTATAGTTAATAATATTGTATAATACACTTGAAAGTTGCTTAAGAGAGTAGATCTTAAATGTTCTCACCACACACACACACACACACACACACACACACACACACAGAAATGGCAAACATGACCTGATATAGAGGTATTAGCTAATACTATGTTGGTATACATTTTGCAATATTTAAGTGTATCAAATCAGCATGTTGTATACCTTAAACTTAAAAAAAATCATAAAATTTATTTCTTAGTTCTCAGGGATTCCAAAACTTAAAAAAAAAAGGAAGAAAGAAAAGAAAAATCCCTCTTTTTTTCCTTGATTGCAAAATAAATTTTAAAATAATTAATAATTAATAGTAATATTATTAAATTTTCCTTGCTTAAGTGTGTTTAAATCTTGGCTTCACAACAAATCCATTTAAAATGAGGAATCTTAACGAAAAGATGTTAGCTTCAGCACAGTTAATAAATTGCAGAGTTGAGAAACAAATTTTGGCTGTTCAAGCCAAAGCTGAGTTCTTAGCTACCTTACTTCCATTCATAATAAAACAGTTGAAAACTATTCAAAAGCATACAAAGAAAATAATAAATGATTTTAGTTTTACTCAGCAAAGGTAATCACTGTTATTTTGGTGTCCATTCACTCCAGGCTCTTTTTTGTTTACTCACTACAAATATAATGCTATTTTTTAACTGAAGCATAATTGGCATATAATACCCTACTAGTTTCAGATGTACATATTGATTTGATATTTATATACATTATGAAATAATCATTACAATAAGTCTACTTGCCATCTGTCACCATACAGTTATTGAAATATTTTTTTACTATATTTCCTATGTTGTACATTACATCCCCATGACTTATTTATTTTATAACTAGCAATGTGTACCTCTTAATTCCCTTCACCTTCTTTGCCCACTACCAATATCTGCCTGCCCTGGTAACCACCAGATTGTTTCCTGTACTTATGAGTCTCTTTTTGTT
>NW_017731462.1:593459-623827 GCF_001890085.2 Hipposideros armiger | reverse complement strand
TCTTATTTTATGGCTGAGTCATATTCCAGTGTGTGTGTGTGTGTGTGTGTGTGTGTGTGTGTGTGTGTGTGTACACATATTTATACACAACACATCGTCTTTGTCTATTCATCTCTCAGTGGTCACTGAGGTTGCTTCCATATCTTGCCTATTGTAAATAGTGTTGTAGTGACTTTAAGGGTGCCTATATATTTTTGGATTTGTGTTTTCATTTTCTTTAGGTAATACCCAGAAGTGGAATGCCTGGATAACATGGTATCTATAGCATAATACTTTAAAAAAAAATTGTATTCCCACCAAAAATGAATGACGTTCTTGAATGTGATAACAAATATTATTCCCTTCAGTCCAGCAATCTAAATATCATATGATATCCCAAGCTTATTTAGCTCAAGACTGAAGAAAACAAAGTATTGTTTTATTTTTTTTAAATAACAGAACCTATATTAGAGAATTTTATAATTACTGGTATTCATACGCATATACAATGGACACAAAAGGAAGTAAAGAATAAAGGATATTCTTCATCAGGTGTTTTTTTACTAGGTCTACTGACATGACCCTTAAGCAGCCAAATTTGCTATGAGGTGTCTCCTTGGTCACAGTTTTTATTTTGTACCTTCGCTTTAAAGTACCATTTGTTAAGTAAACCCAGGGGTGGAGTGTAGGATGGTGAGCCAGGTTTGACAAAAGACCACAGGGGAATTGAAACAGAGAAGCTTATTACTCACAGGTCCCAGAGGAGGTGTAGGGCATGCCTCCGGCAGCCACACAGGGATGCCAGGGCAGAGTATAGACACAGGGAGAGGCAAGACCTGGCACGTGCCTTTATCAGGACCTGTGAGTGGAGTGCTTTGGGTTTCCCCAGGGTTAGGTCACATTGGTCAATTCAAGCCAAAAAGAGCTGGATTTTAGTAAACTCCCCAGGGGGTCTTTATCTCAGGAGCACACAAGGCTGAAGGCCCTGGAAGGCAGGGGAGGCTGTTTATTACAGAGTTTGGGGAAAATTCACATTAGAAACTTGCATTTACCTGTGACTCTGTGGGCTGTTATCTAGGCCATGCACTTGCACAAGCCCCCCACCTCCCAACCCAGGCTGCTTGGCCAAACAGCAATACCTAAGCAGCAATACCACGGAGTTGCTTAGCTCTACTCTCGGGCACCGTACCACTGAGTTCTGTCTTTTCACTCCTGATAAGGCTAGCCACTGCCTCTGCCTTCCTTCTCTGAGCTATATGGATCTGTCTGAACCCTCCTGTGTTTTCCTACTTGGGACGTTTCAGCTCAGATATATGGGTGTCAGGCAGTGGGGAAAGATACTTTCCATTTAGACTGTGAATTAAACTCGGGTTCCTTATTTGCAGGGGCCGGGACACATCACTATTTAATCACCTTCCCTCTAGTGATATGATGACTACACAAAAGCAAATGTTCTGTTCTGGCCTTGAATGGTAAAAGTGGAATCATTACTATTTTGCCTGATTATTGAGCAAATGATATAACATACAGGGCAATAATATTTATAGATAAGTATATTACTAATAACATGATTTATGAACATACTATCTCCTCAGAAACTGTGTCTTTTTCTAATGATAACATTTCTCACAGATATCAATTGGTTACCGTGAGGTTGAAGTATAAGTTCACAAGCTAATGGTGGGCAGTTTCATGAAAAGGAACTCATGCTTTTGTGTTTGTTTTAATTTATAGAATAAAAATATTGCTGTTTCAGTGTTGCAGGGAAAATAATTAAGCATTGCTTTAATTTTCATGCTTAAAAACTAATGAATCATTTGTGAAAACATATATATATATACACACTATATATATGCATACATGTATACATATACATATATAATTAATTTCATATAGACATCATGCTTTTTGGTCTATTATATTTTTATGTTTATTCCATCCGGGTGGGGAAACAGACTCTCTAGTTCACCACTATTTCTAAACATAGCTCCAGGAATACTTCATTCCCAGCTGACAAGTATAACTGAGATAATCTGCTGTCAAATGAAAATAGTAGATTAACTGTTTTACTTGGCGTTTTTAAAGTTTGAGCAAAAAAGACCTCTGAAATATTGATTTTTATTTCTCAAAAACAAGGCACTTTAAATAACAAAAAAGGGATGTCTAATCTGTGTATAAATAACTCCCAAATCCATTAAAAACCCTGTGTTCTGAATTGTTCTGAATAATTAAATGTACATCAGTGATTTGTGTTCAAGGTACAAAGTGTGAAAGATAGATGTGCTCTGATTAGAAGGTGTATTCAGCAGACATTCAACTTGTATTAATCAAGAAATAAAAGCCCTTAACATATCCTCATTGGGGCTAATCATGTAATCTAAACTCCTGTCTTCACAGAAAATTTGTTAGCCAAAACACATTATACTCTATTTCCTACAAACTATCTGAGTCTTACTAAAATCCTTTCATATAAATATTTTAAAACACCAGTATGATGCATGTTAAGCATCTTAAAAGTGAAATGGGAAATTATATACTTAGAGGTAAGGCATGCAAATCTAAATGAATCATTTGGGAAAACTTCCGACATAGCAACTTCTTAAGAGAGCTTTACTGTCATTATAGTAATGATGAGCTTAATTCCCCTGGGTGCCTAAAAATCACATCAGAATGGTATTGTGATTTTAGATGAATGAAAGTGTTGTGAAGGGGTGCAAATTGGCTCATGCACGCATTTCACAGCCCATGGGAGAAGAGATGAGCCTGAGCAAAACGCTTCTCGAGATTATAATGTTCCGCTTATGAAGTTTATGTTTCATCTAGCAGAAATATACACCTACCAGGAAAATCTTTTGTTAACCTTCTGTTGTGACTTTGTCTCACACTAGCAGAGTGAGATGCAGTCACTCATACAGCAAGTGCTACAGTTTGAATCGAAATTGAACATTCCCAAAGGGTGAGAATATGGCTATTTGCACCTTCAAAATGGAATTGTAAGCCTGGGGCCAAAAATATCGCTTTAGAAGATATAAATTTGACACAATGAACCACCTCTGTCTCTTTCACACTCCTGCTCAATCTTGGAGATACTATCACATTTTAGTGCTTCTACAAGTCTAATTACTCCTTTAGTCTCTCTGAGAAGTTTTCTTTTTCCTTTCTCTTCCTGCTTGATAAATATTGGCTTTGTTATATTTAACTGGCAGTTGGGCTTTTTCATTTAGAAGGCCTAGGCTCATTAACCAAAGTCAGTCTGGCTAAAATCACAATCTTTCCTCTTAAATTGCTCATCCCTTCTGGTTTCACCGTCAGCATCAATGGTACCATTATTTTTCTTGGTACACTAATTCAAACTCTCAGAAATATGTTTGAATTTCTTCTCCCTGTCCTTAAGATATCTCATTAGGTCAGACTCTGAGCCAATTACTTTCATACTGGTAACATTTTTATTATCTCTTCGTCTATATTTTTATTACCACTTTCCTAGATGAATTTCTCAGGATTGGGTAATTAAACTAGTCTTCTACAAGGGTTCCCAGTTTTCAGAAAAACCATCTCATCCTGCATATCACCATCAGATTGATCTTTTCCTGCTGCTATTCTCATCAGGGGCTTATCTTTGATCAAAACAAACCTAAAAAGGCTTCTAGGTATCATTCAAAATCATGACTCAATGTCCTCCCTGACCAAACACAGATTTCTTCTCTAACTAACCCTTTTGCCCTGTATTGCCAGGTATATTTATTCCTACTGTATACAATATTTCCCTTGTACACTCTCCATTTCCAAAATCCACCTAACCTTTGAAATCCAGTACTATTTTCAACATACGTTAATCATCAATTATTCAAATATGGAAACTCCAAATGCACTCTCTACATCGAGGGTCAGCAAATTACATCCTTGGGCCAATTCCAGCCTTCCACCTTTTTTTTATAATTCCTGCAAACTAAAAATGTTTTACTATTTTTTTTTTTACTTATTTTACAGTTTGTTGAGCCCTGGTTGACACCATTATTTGCAAATGAGTATGTGGATATATGGGTTCCTGGGTTCTCTATCAGATTTCATTTGTGTTTTTATTTCATTATCCAAAAAACGGTTTTCATAATAAAAAGCAAAAAAAATCTCTGGATCATCTGTGTAGACTCCTGATAATGGAATATTGCCATGTGGTTTCATTGTGTTCAGATTCCAGTTTATAGTGAACAAAGTTCAGTTGAAATGGTAGTGTTAAATTTTAAATATTTCTCAAGCATGACCTACTTGAAATTAAGCTTGCCAGCCTTAGAAATAAGCATTGCCAGCACTGGGCTGTCAAGTCTTTATATTCAGTCTTCAGATGAGCATCTGAGTTTCATAATCATAGCATAAAACTTTAGATTCTTAAATCAACTGAAATTTACAATTGAAATTCATATTTACAAATTAAGATTTTAGGTTCTTGAGTAAAAACATCTCAAACAGAATTTTGTGGAGCTGTCTTCTTCAAATATATCCTTAAGGTCTAGGCTTATTCAAGTGGGAAAAAAACTCTCCTGCTCTTAGGAAACTTACCTACTGCCCCAATTTTCTTAGTTCTTGAAATAGGTAGACTTTATCTTCAAGGAAATTACAACAATGACACTCCTTTCAGACTTCATGCTAAAAACAAGTTACCTTTACCTGTAACATTTCTGTAATGATTATATTTCTGATTAATTCACTCATATTTAGGTAAAGGCCATGGGGGAAAGCAGTTGGTTCTTGAGGGGATACCTGCACAGTCCCTGTAAAAGCCCTTTGAAGGAAACCTCAGATCTGCCCTTGGGCACAGAGCTCATAGTCGCCATGGAAGTTTGAGATGGAGATGGACAGGAAACTCAGGAGAGAACAAAGAAATCTCATTTTGATTTTCCTGGATAGCAAATACATTCCTCAATATTCAGCATGATGATCTACAGTCACCACTGAGTCTTTATCCTATATCCAAATCCAAATATATCCTATATTCAAATCTAGGGGAAATTAAAATGAAGAGCCTCTACATGGGGAAAGTTTTAAAAGGCTAAGAAGATAGAAGAGGAAAGCATCTTCGCCATAGTTTGAGGAGACAGTCCTATAATGTAAAAAGAGTTAGAAAGTTTTCCTTTTTCATTTTAGGATACAAAGGGAAGATTTTCACTAGCCAATGGAAGTTAAAAAAAAAGAAATTACTCTATGAGAGAAAATAAGAACCATAGTTACTTGATATAGCCTTTGGGAAGAATATATAGTGTTATTATGGCTACCTAAACTTACTAGCTATAGCAAAGGCGAAAAGAGGGCATAGAGTGTGTTCTTTTTTGAAATGTATTTTACAGTTGCAGTTGACATACAATATTATATTAGTTTGAGGTGTACAACATCATGATTGGATGTTTATATACCTCAATAAATCTAGTACTCATTGGACACCATATATAGTTATTACAGGGTTATTAGCTATATTCCCTATGCTGTACTTTGCATCCTCATGACTAGTTTTATAACTGCCTTTCTACTTCTTAATCCCTTTCACCTTTTTCACTCTTATTCTTTAAAATTTTGCTTATCAACCAGCAGCATCCACAGTAACTGGAAGCATATTTACATGCAGAATCACAGACCTCATTCCAAAATCACTGAATCATAATTTGATTTTCACAAGTTCCCCACAAGATTTTTATACATACTAACATTTGAGAAGCAGTGCTTCAAAACATGTAAATCCCAAATAGTCTAACACCTCTTTATTGAATTTTGTTTATAAGGGAAACAAAATTGCCATCCCCCCAAAAAAAGTGAAAGCTATTGATAGCGATAACAAAACAAACAAACAAACAAACAAACAAACAAACATAAAAAAAGCAATTTATCATTCAAAAGGATAGAGTCCAGAAAGAATAAATGAGAACTAACCAGGAAGGTCATATTCCATCAGTGGTCACCATATTGTTGTGTTTTTTAAAATATTAAATGTACCATTGATTGTTAATTGTTTCAATTAGAATCAATCAAGAGTATTGGTTTGCAATAGACTATAGTCCAACCATATGAGCAGTATTAATCAATACCAATTACGTCTTTTTCACATACAAAAAAAAATCTGCATAGCAAGGATAGTCTCTCTTCCAGTTTCAATGGCTAGTATCAGTGCCTAAATTATTTAAATGTTTGTTATTTAAATACTTTGGACCTAGTTAATTTCCCAGTAAGTTCAGTATATACAGTCCCATGTAATTAATCTACCCAATTGCTGAACTACATATCATTCCTTAATGTAATTTCACAGTTTTTCTGGCAATTTTTAAGGTAACTAATTTTTATTTTGATGAATTTTCTAATAATTTGTCTATCCATCTACAAAAACTATTCCATCTGGGAGCATACATTTAATTAAGGGAGTGAGAATTAATTCAACCATGGTAACATTCACATACAAGTTAAAAGAACGTGGTCTCAAGGGATCCCAGAAATTATGCCAAAATGAAGATCTTGCCCTTTATAGGTGGATTTAAATAAAATAAGTTCAAAAACTGAAAGTGGTAGGATTATATAAGTAGTAATGTAAACAATTTTTAAGGAATACACAGACTTATACATCCAAATATTAATTTATAAAGAGTCAACTTGGATATCTATATATTTTACTCATATCTATATAATTAAATGTTAACATCATTAAAAAATACTTAGAGTCCCTCTTTTAGAATTATCCTTACAGCTTATAATATATTATCACTAAAAAACACAAATATTTATCATTTTTAAATAGATTTGATTTTTGAAGATAGAATCGTTGGTATACTAGTTGAGAAAGCAATTTACAATTCAATGTCCTATGAAGCATATTTGTAGCTGAACATATTATGTTGGGCAAAAACTTGAATAAAATAAATTATCCTAAGTAGTAAAGATAACACCTCATAGGTCTTTTAATCTCTGTATTACTTTAGTGAAGAAAGCATCATATATTCAGAAATTCATATAGATTGACCCCAACGTATATGTGATGAGTATAAAATATATTTTTGTCTTCTATTTTCTCTTTTCCTTCTACTTAGTACCTAGCCAATGCTCATAAGGAAGACATAATTACATAGAGATATAAAATGAATTCAATAACCCTTAAAATATAAAGTCAATTTGTAAAAATCTCTACAGATTGTCATTAATTTAATTAAAGAACTATAACAAGTTATTAAGGAAAAGATGAGTATGTGAAACTCTCTGGTAAATTAACTTGTTTTTTCTGCTGTTATTTGTTTGAATTTATTTGGAAGAGAGGGGAATTATCCAATACAATAGTCAGTAAATTGTGGAGTTAAGTGGTCTGAGAATCGTGCCATGTTTTTTTCCTAAAACTAGATACAGGTTCTAGATCAGAACAAGAATGAAGATGAATTTGATAGTATATACACCTCCTTGCATCCCCCACCCCAAGGAATACAAAATAAATGAGCCATTTTCTCATATTTTTGTGGTATCTCTTCTTTAGAGATCTATTATTAGATCAAATCTCTATTTTTTCCCTACTAATGTACTACTAATGTACTACAAAGTAAGTGTGATAAGAAACTTGTTCCAGAAAAATATAACTGACTCTTATTGTGCTGAGACTGGGCCTTGTATTTTGGATACAGAATCAAGTATTTCCAATCCTTTATTTTTTCCTTTGGAGAAAGGACAAAACAAAAATATTATAATGCATGTTATAAATATAAACAAAGAAATGTCAAACTCTGTCTGCTGAAAGAAATTTCTCACAGTAGTCATGCTTGATCTAGATTAAAAAAGGAAATGTCTTAGTTGTAAGATGTACGTTTTTCCATGCCATACAATAACAAAAGATGTGTGGATGTGTATGCATTCAAATGTTTATATGACTGTAGAAGAAGAAAATATTAACAACCTCAAATAAAAAGTTTAAACAGATAGCTTCCCCCTAGTTTCACTTCTCAATAATGAGCAAAGTTAAGCTAGTTTTTTATGGCTGGAGCTATTCTAAAAACATTTTAGAAGAAGCAAATCACTCTGACTTATATTTTCCCCATCTTTTAAATTTATTCTAAGTACATGTTTTAAACTGTCAATTTATGTAACAAATGTAGTACTTGATTGATACTGATCCACGTTTCTAAAACAGGTATGCATTTGATGAATGTGACACAATGAATGCTATATCTCTATTTGCAAAACTAAGACAAGGCATGAGAAATAATTTATATCAAATAATTTTTCCCAAATAATTGATTTTGTTCAAGTCAATGTCAGAGTCCACATAAGTTACACAGCAAGTTGTTTCTTAAACTGTGTACCCAGCTACAATCTTTTTCCTTTTTTCTTGCCTCATTTGTAGCTTGTATAATAATTGTAACCTCTGCAGTCTGCATTTTTAAACTGAGAGAAAACATTTCAGGGAGAGAAGGCAAAACACTGGAGTATATTTGAAATTAAGAACTAAATATTTTATGTCAGAGAGGCTATAGAAATTTTATTGTGTGCTAGAGTCTCTCATTTAACGAGAACTCAGAATGTTATTCTTCTCTATGCCTATAAAGTTATGAGGCAAATATCACATGTTTCAGGAAAATAAATAGTCATATATTTTGCTTCAAGTGTAAAAAGCAAAGTTGTGTGCAAACACATAAAAACATTCTCCTATATCAAAATACTCTCATCCAGCCCAACTTTAATTGAGGTATTGAACTTTATCTGCTCCCTGGATCCCTTAAACATATTATTTCTGATTTTCTTGCTATTATATACAAGTAGTGAGTCAAACATCTATTGCTGCATAACAAATTTTCCTAAAACTTAGCATCTTAAAACAGCACGCATGTATTATGCATCAGCTTACCTGGGTTCTCCGACTCAGGGTCTCTTACAATGAGAGGATCCAGGCATCTGCCTGGTCTGCAGTTATCTCAAGGCTCACCTGAGGAAGAATCTGCTCCCAAGAAACTCACTCACCTGTGGTTGGCAGGAGTCAGTTCCTCACAAGGTGTACTGAGGATGTCAGCTTCTCACTGGCTGTTCACCGGTGGCCTCCATGATTCTTTTGCCAGATGAATCTTTTATACATGGCAGGTGGCTTCCATCTGAGCAAGAAAGGGAGAGGCGAGAGAGTGAACAGGACAGAAGGCACAGTCTTTTTGTAACCTAATCTCAGAAGTGACATCTCATTGCTTTTGCCCCATTCTAATCATTAGAAGTGGATCACTACACCCAGCCCACCCTTGAGTGGAAAGGAGTAGGACACTAAAGCGTGAACAACAAGAGGTGAGGTCTTGGGCCATCTCAGAGGCTGCCCCCTACTCAGTGAACAGAATGTAGTCAGCATTTCATAAATATTTCTCAAATAACTAAATACATTTTTTATTATAAAAATATCTCAGAATAAACAAAGGAGTCCAAATGATACTAAAATGAAGTATTAAAAAAAAACTGAGGACTATCTCTGTATTTTTAAAAGCAACTGGATTAGTTCTAAGTAGCAAGCCTTAATCCAGTGAAGAATTCAATACAATGTATCTAATGATTACTATTCATAGCCCAGCTTAGCCTGGTGACTTGTCAGGAAGACAGTAAGCTATTTACAAAGAAATCCGCTTTTTGTAGGTTATCATAAATATCCTGGTTTAATATTAAGATCACATTTTTTATATGAAAATATTGAGCTAGTGTCTTGCTGATACCAACAAACCTTGAAGTTAATGAAGATGTATATTCTCAGCATCAAAACCTGTGCATATTTAAACATGTTTATGTTAACTTTCAAATATAGACATTCCTAAAAGCATATGCGTGTATCTGAAAGACCATATTTATAGGAAGTAATTAATTTATTATCATTTTCTACTTAAATGGAATTTCCCTCAACAATTTAAAAAAGGTGGCTACCAATTCCATTGTGTGGTTTTTCTCTAACAGTAAAACTTAAAAATTGAGAATATATGTGAAATGAGTCATCCTTGAAGAAAAGAAACTATTAGACTCCATCTGCATGTTGACCTAGAATATATTTGAAAACTAAGAGCCAAGACACTGAAATTACTTTTTGAACCCATTGGAAATTTAATGTGTGTCTATATTTACTATAAAGCACTTAGTAATAATATGGCTAAGTTCAGGGAAAGAAATGTAAAAGTAAAATGAAGGATGTTCATTTTAAGTGCTCTTCTTTGTCAGTAGCCAACACAATTCATCAAATTTTTACCTGTTTTCACTGAAATGGAAGAGTGGACAAATTCAAAAGATGATGTTATCTGTCATTCATATCTCAAAGAATGCTGATGTTTATGTTCCTAATATGCATAATTTAATGCTATTCCTGTTAGTTGCATTTAAAATAATAGCATGTATCTCCAGGTCTTCAGACTTTTGATTTGCATCCCTAAAATGTTCTTGGTTAAACAAAATATAAATTTGGTATGAGAAGTGAGACTAAATGATCAAGTAACAGTAGTTAATGCATGTATCTTAAAGACATGCAATTTTAAAATGCAAAACAAAAATATTTTATAGCTTTGTATTTAGACTATGCTTTTATTTGTATACAATAACTGTTCAATGTTGCCACTATAATGGCGCCCCTATCATGAGTTGGATGGTGTCCCTCAAAGGGATATGACCAAGTCCTAACCCCTGGTACCTGTGAATGTGACCTTATTTGGAAATATGGTATTTGAAGATATAATTAAAATCTTGAGATGAGATCTTTTTTAACTTATGGTGGGCCTTAAACCCAATGACTGATGTCCTTATAAGAGAAAGGACAAGGATATTTGAGATGCACAGGGGAAAAAAACATGTAAAGACAGAAATTAGGATGCATCTACATGCCAAGGAATGTCAACAACTGCCTGCAGCCACCAGAAGCTAGAAGGAAGTCATGAAGCCAATGATTCATCAGATCTTTCAGAAGGCACCAACACTGCCTATATTTTGATTTAGAATATATAGCCTCTAGAATTGTGAGGTAATAAATTTCCATTGTAATCCACCAAACTTGTGGTCATTTATTATGGCACCCTTAGAAAAGAACAAAGCCTCACTTACCATGTAAAACACAGAGATTCTTATTTTCCCATGATGAAAAATAATTAACTGACTTGATATGGGCATCACTGGCTTAGAGACGAGAGTAAAATATTCTGTCAATATGTTTTGTGATTCCATTTCTCTTGATACACTGTAGAGTACTGTAGTGTTTGGTCAAAGCAGTCATCATCAATTTTGAGTTGATAGGTGATTTAAAAGAGAGCCCAAAAGTGAATAAATATTAAGGCCATCTCAACTAATGTTTCATTTGTTTTCTTTTTCAATAGTCAAAGTGATAAAAATCTATTCAACTAAGTGTAAACCAGTTTTATTCACAAGTAAAAAAATTAACAAATTGAAGGATAATGTATGATGACAATTTAATTAATAGAGTTTTCCTATAGAGGAAACACAAAGTAACAGTGCACCTTGTCATTGATTCTTAGATTTGATGCCATATCTGTAACTGTCATATAGACTACATTAGTTGAAGGAGGATTAGAGAGAAGTTTTTGCAACATCTTTCCAAAGATTCTTCTCTTATGAAAAGAGATGTGGAAATGTCACATTATCACTTGCCAGAGCTGTCAGAAATGTCTGATTCCCAGAGAAAAAGAGGTTTATTCTCAAGCAGTACTTACAAAATTCTATCCTATGAAGAGGTAAAATACATTTTATGTAAAATAAACAATTTCTTCTAATTTTATGGGTTTTGGTGTTTTATTTGTTTGTTTTTTCATTTGAAGTTCTAAACCCACCAAGATAAAAGTTGTGAACTGATGCTTTTCAGAGTAGTTGTGATGGATAGAATCTAGGATGGCTCCTATGTTTATACACTGCATAATCCCTTGACATGGAAAAGGTGCTGAGATGTCACCTATAATTGTGTGTGTGTGTGTGTTACCGATTTCGATCCCTGTATAAATATATACATATGTGTACACACATATATGTATGTAAGCATGTACTTCTCAGTAGAAATATGCAAGCAAATATTTGTATGCAAGTATGTTAGGAACATTTCTCTTTCTTCCTGGTTTTGAAGAAGTAAGCAGCCATCTTGTGGGTGGAAGATAGAGAGGGCCCTATGTCAAGGACATGCAAGCGACTTACAGGAGCTGAAAGCAGTCCCTGGGCAAAGGCCGTCAAGAAAATGAGGACCTCAGTTCTGGGACTGTAAGGAGACAAATGCTGTCAACAACCTGAGAGAGTTTGCAAGTGAATCTTTCTCCAGTTAATCTTTTCATGAGAACACAGTATTGGCTAACACCTAGATTTCAGTTTAGCCTTGACCTATGGAAACTGAGATGGTAAACGTGTTCTCTTAAGCTAATAAATTTGTGGTATCTTGTTACGCTGCAATAGAACACTAATACAGTAATCAATTTAAAAAATAATATCAATGATCAATCCATTCTTAATCTACATGGATGGCTTTTAGTATGACAAACTATTTTATATACTATTATCTTTTTTCTGCTCTATTTGCTTCCATTTTTATCTGTCAACTTATTTTAATGGTGGCTTGGCCCACAATCAACTCCCTTCCTTCTTTAGAAGTTGAAAATATTTACATTGTGATAAAGGTGTTTTGTTTGTTTGCATTTGATTTCATTTTAGTATAATTTGTATTCATTCCTGATTGACTGATATTTGATGATTCACATTAAAAGCTCATTACATATCTGTGCATTATGTAAGTAAGAAAGTTTATTTTGCAATTGTGTTACAAGCTAATATTTTGAATAAAAAAGTTTTTAATTGGCAACTGCCTGTAATCAAAGGAGCAATTGCCATGAGGAAATGCTATCATGCTGCATTGAGGGCAGCATTAAGTATAAGATATACTTGTTCAAGAGCTCTTGCAACAGACTGATGAGATCTGTCCAATATTCCTAAATTAAAAGTCCATTATTATACAAATTATAATGATACTTGGCTTTTTATTTTATTTTTGTTTTTAATTCATCAATCGAATATCCTGATTAACAGGGAAACTGGCAGATGTTTTTATTTTATTCTCTTGACTTGACAGGTTTAACATACTTTCTATAGAGAGGCTTTCTTTTTTTCACTTGCCTCAGTTTTCCTTTTCTTTCTGAGATTTGTGCAGTCCTTAGGGCTCTGCAACCTCGTGAGAGGTGCTCCTGCCCAGGCCCTCCTCCTCTTTGGACCCCTAAGCCAAACCCAGTCAGCAGTGAAACCCTTTCCCCAGTACCAACGGATGAATGATGTGATGCGATACAGGGAGTGTTTTGTAGATTCTGAATGCCATCCATAGTATTTATCTGGGTCTATAAAAACTCTAAACCATTTGTATGGGCTATAAATTTCCCTTTTTACATTTTTATTTTTAAATTCATTGGAGGCATTTCAAACTTAAGCTTTAAGGAAATGAGGGTAGTACAAAGTAGTCAAGTGTATAATTTTTGAAAGCAGACATTTATGACCTGTGAATTCAAATGATTTGTCTGCTATTTACTGGCTACATGCAATTGGACATGCAATTCAATCTTGTGGAGTTCAGTTCTTTCATCTCTAAAATGACCATAACTAGAATGATTCCTCATACGGTATATGACATAAATTAAGGAGATGATATATTTTCCGATGGTAGCGTGGCCAAGTGGTCTAAAGCACTGGATTAAGGAGATGATATATTTTAGCACTTATCAAAGCACTTGGTATACAATTTGTGCTCAATACTTACATTTGTTCTCACCTATATATTATCAAAATATCTATTAATATAAGAAGGCATTTTTAATACCAGTGGTTCCTAAACCAGTTTCTAACCAGTGGGTGATTTGTCCCCCAGTGGACATTTGGCAAGCTCTGGAAAGATATTTGGTTGTCACAACCAGGTCAGTGGGAAAGGGGGTTCCACTGGCATTTGGTGGGTAGAGGACAGGAATGTTGTTAAATATCTTATAACACCTGGGGCAATCCTTCACAATGAAAGCCATCCATCCCAAAATGTCACAAGCGCTGAGATTGAGAAACTCTGACATTATTCTGTCTGCTGCTAATCAACCTTTCTTCTCCAGCACTGCTGATGTTTTCGTTGGAAAGATCACACTATCAAAAGCATTTTCATTTTTCTTTTTTTATGTGCTTTAAAGTCATGCTTAGGTTTCTTCAAGCTAATTGACTTAGAACAAAATGAATGAATCTATTCTATAAAATATTAGGTATAGAAAGCAGCCCTGAATAAAGTTTCTTATGATATGATAGCTAACTCTTTTCCTAAAAAATACAATACATTATTCACTGTAGACCAAATTATGATGCTTTTGACCTTTATTAAGACATATTTATAAAAAGCCATATTAAGTATAAGTCATTATTAGTAAGTTATTTAGGGATCTATGCAAGTATACTTAGTATAATTAAAACCCAGAAGAATATTCTGTTTAAGTAAAACTAAGTTGCATTAGCTTACTATTGCATTTAAAGTGAATATTTTCCCCAACAATGACAAGCTGAATAGTTGTAGGGTTTGGCAGTTGTGCTTAATCAGTACGATTAATCATCATTAGTGCATACTTTATACTGATCAATCACATTCAATTTATGACCAGAGTTGATCACAAAAGAATGAATTAGTAATCATCTAGAAACTTAAGAAAATGGGCTGTTAGCTCCCATTTTAAGTCACTAATATTTTCTAATACTAACACTTATTTGAATATTTTGGAGATTTTTTAGTTTGCATTAATGTTGGTTGACAGAAATGGCTATATTTAAGCATAGTATTGGCAAGTTGAACAAATGCCCAATATTATTTTGTTTATTTAACTTAAAATTTTAAGACTTTTCATCTATTCATCCAAAAAAAGATTGATATATACGAGTATAAATGTGTAACAATGCAAACAGTTTTTATAGGCTCAATTTAATCTCCACAAGCACAAGACATGTACAGGCATTCTTGTGTGCGTGTGTGTTTGTTTTCTTGAAGTAGCTTGTGATTAATCAGTTAAGAGTTCAAGAGTTGAGGATGTTCCAATAGCCTATTGTGAAATACACCCCAAACTTTTAATTTCAAACCTATAAAAATGTTGGAACAATAGTACAATGAAAACCTGTAAACACTTCATCTAGATTCAGCAAATATTAGCATATGCAGTATTCTCTTTCACTTTCTTTCTCCTCCCTGGTCTTCATATATGTATTTATTTGTTTGTTTATTTCTAAACAATTTGAAATTAGTTTGTAGACATCATTACATTTACTCCTAAATATTGTGACATATATTCTCTTTAAAAACTAAAACACGCTCCTATATAAAGCAAATACCACACCCAATAAGTAAAACATTAACCCAATATGATCAATTGTAATGATGATACAATACAAAGTTCATATTCAAAACTTCCTAATCATCCTAATAATATATTTTATGACTCTTCTGTTGTTTTTATTTGCTTCTATCTAGAATCCCATCACAAAGCGCGTATCACATTTGATTTTGCTTTATCAGTTTCCTAAAGAATAGTTCCCCAGCCTCTTGCTGTCTTTCATATCACTGATATTATGAACAGTTCAGAGCAGTTGTTTTACAGAATGCCTTTTTTATTGTCTCCACATAAAAAGATTCAATTTAAGTATTTTTGGTAAGAACACTTCATAGCCAAAACACGACAAAAGTACTTCCTATTGCATCATGTCAAGGTCGTGTAATGTCAGTTATCCCATTATTGAGAATGCCGAATTAGGTGCTGTTAGTGTCTATCAAATTCTTCCATTATACAAAGTTTTATTTTTGTAATTAATAAGTAATTTCAGTTGTGATAGTATTCATTAAGGGTTTAGTAACCATTAATGTTACTTGCCTGATTTAAATTTACACTGAAAGTTGTAAAACAGAAATTTTCTATTTTTATCATCATCTCCTACATTTATAGCTATCCAAATTTGTTAACAATTTTCCTTTATCCTCTGTATCTCATTTTTTTAGTACCTGTAGAGACTCATGGATTATTTTTATCCAAAATGGCATAATCCATTACTGTGATTACATATTACTCTTTTTTAAACTGTTTAATTTGAAATAATTTTAGACTAATAGAAAAGCTGAAAAATTAATACATAGTTTCTGTTTGCCCTCACCAATATCCCTCTAATGTTAACATCTTCCCTAACCATAGCACAATGATCAAAACTAAGAAATTAACATTAGTGCAATACTACTAACTAAAGTAGAGATTATTTGGACTGCAGCATTTTTTTTCCCCACTAATATCTTTTATTATTTTTTTTATTTTTATTTTTTTTTATCATGGGACCCAATCCAGGATCACACATTGTATTTTATTGTCATGTCTCTGGTCTTTTCCACTCTTTCCTTATCTTTTATGACTTTAATACTTTTTTTGTATTAGTTTCAGGTGTATAAAACAATGTAATAGTTAGACATTTCACCCCTCACAAAGTGATAACCCCTCTCCTCCAATCTATCACCCTCTGACATCATATATAGCTGTTACAATTCCATTGGCTCTATTCCCTATGCTGTACTCCATATCCCATGACCGTATACATTAAATTATAGTTAACATTCATTATCATTTAGCTTCAGCTTCAGGTATACACTGCAGTGGTCAGGCATCTACACCGTCCATGAAGTAGTCTCCCTAATAAGACAAGTGCCCATCTGACACCCTACAAAATCTTTACAACATTATTGATTATATTAATATCCCTTAAACTGTATGACCTTAACACTTGAAGAACACTGATCAGTTATTTTGTGGAATGCCCCTCAATTTGGATTTGTCTAATACATTCACGTGACTAGATTATGGTTACACATTTTAGATAAGAGTGATTTGTCCTTCTCAGTGTATTAACCTGGTGTTACTTGATACTGTTTTGTCTTGACCTAATAATTCAAAACTTAATCATTTGGTTAAAGTAGTATTTTCAGAGTTTCTCTACTGTCAAGTTATCATTTTTCTCTTTGTAATTAACCAATATCTTTGAGGAGATACTTTGAGAATGTGCAAGTATGCTGTTTCTCCTCAGTAATTTGCCTAGTGATTTTAGCGTCCATTAGAAGGCATTTTCTGCAGTGTGGTGTCATAATGGTGACTTTCCATTTTCTTCACTGCTTCTACACATAATAATTGGAATTATTAAGTGTTTTTTGTACCTGAATATTAATTTTCCTTTCTCTTGTTTTACTACCTAGGAGAGGGGCTACTTGGACATAGGCTGAGTGTTTGTTTTCCACAATGTCAGTGTTATTTTCATTTTTACTAGTAATATATGGGAATTCCAACTGCTCCACAGCCTCATCAGGACTTGATATTGACAGTATATGTGATTCCAACTATTCTAATAAGCTTTTGTGCTATCATATGGGTATATGGGTGTGTATATGTGTGTGTGTGTGTGTGTGTGTGTGTGTGTTTTAAGCCTGTGTAAGCACCACCATAAGCAGAATTTATAATATTTCCCACACATCACCCCTACACACACACTGACCACTGATCTAGAATCATACAACATATAATATTTGAGATGGGTATCTTTCACTCATGATTAGGCATTTGAAATTATAATTGCTCATATAAAAAAAAGATAATTCATTTTTATCAGTGAGTAATATTCCATTATATAAATGCACCACAGTTTGTGTTTCTACTCAGAGGTTGAAAGACATTTCAGTTGTTTCCTCATTAGGGTTTTAATCATATCATGTGCAAATAGATAGTTTTATTTCTTTCTTTCCAATATATATGTTCTTTTTTTTTCTTCTTACAATTATCATACTGGCTATGATTTTAGAACTATTTGAATAGTGGTAAGAAGAACATAACATTCTTTATATACATATATACATATATATCTAGATATATATCTATATATCTAGATATATATCTATATCTAGATATATAGATATACATATATATAGTCAGAAAAGTCATGAGGCATTTCTGCAACAAAAAACACAGAAAAAATGTGTCATGACTTTTCCGACAACCCAATATATAAAATACCTTCTTGCTTTGGGTTTAATTGCTCTTATTTTACTTGTTTCTTAAGGAAGATGTTTAGGTTACAGATTTAAGGCCATTATTATCTCCAGATATAAATATGTAGTACTTGAAATGTTCCTCTAATAACTGTTTTAGCCACATCTCATAAATGTTGATATGTTGTATTTTTTTTTCATTCAGTTCAAAATATTCTGTGATTTTCCTTAAGACTTATAGGATCCTTGGGTTATTTAAAAGTATTGTATTTAAATTTCATATTTGGCCTTTGTAGATATATTTCTGTTATTGATTTTAATTTTTATTCCATTGTGTGCCAAGAACACACTCTGTATAATTATTATTTTCTTTAGTTTGTTGTAGTTTGTTTAATGGCCTAGAAAATAGTCTATATAGTTGAAAGTTTCAAATGTTCCTGAGAAAATACGTATTCTACTATTGTGTGGAGAGTCAATTAGATTGATTTGTCATGCTGTTCAGGTTTTCTATATCATTACTGATTTTTTCAATATATAATATTTTCTATCATTAGTGAAAGAGGAAATGTTTAATTCTCCAAATACCTTTTATTTTATTCAATATTGTTCATTGTTTGATGTAGGGCAATGACTACTTCTTCAATTTAAGTATAGTTTCAAATATTAAAGTAGTTTGAAAGGCTGGTCTTAAATTATATATATATATATATATAATATATATATGCTATATATAATAATATATAATATATATGCTATTATATAAATAATCAATACAATTATTACTTGAAGAACTAAGTAGATTATAATTTTATTGCATTATTATTACTTTAAATGATCTAAATAGATTAAGATATCATTTATGTATCAAATCACTTCTATTTCCTTATATATATTAAACTATCTAGATTCTGACATGAACATATTTTCAAGAACAGGGAATTTTAACATGAGATGTTCTGTATGAGTTGGGTCTACTTTATTGAAAACCTTGTCAGTATTTTTTGAAAGACAAAAAAGCCTATTGTATGTTTATTTTGTACATAGGGATAAAATATCTAAACCATATTTTATCTATGTTGTCAGCCCAGTATACAAGAGTTCACAGAATCATGGAATGTTTCATCAAATTGACTTTATGATATTTTACTGCATTATTAAACAAGCAGTAATCATTCTCACTTGTAAATCAGAACACAGAACATATACTATATTCTTCCATGTCTTACTAGTTGGATTATTTTTCATTATTATGGTTGCCTATATTACACTAAGGAAAAAACACGGAAGAAAACATTATTGGATGAAGTAAAATAGGTGGCTCTGATGATTTACTTTTGAAGTTACATTCATGGACTAGAAAAGCAAAATAGAAAAAAGGTCCTCAGGAAAGTCCTTCTGTCTTGAGGAAGGCCCAAATTCTAATGCCCACTCCTGGGCAGAACTGCTTCCAAACCATTCCTAGCTTAAAGAGGTGCACACCAATTAGGTTTGAAAACTAGACCTCTTCTGGTAACATTTGTGCTTTCATCATTAACAAGAAAGAGAAGGGAAGGGAGAAGGGGAGGGGAGGGGGAAGGAGAAGGAGAGAGAGAAGAAGACCACAGTTCAGTATTTATTGAACGTCTAATATAGGCAAAGTTAAGAGGCACAGAAGAGGCTACAAAATAAATGAGCAAATCATTCATTCAACATTAACTGGTTGAGTTTCTACTGTTTATCAGATATTGCTCAAGGCAAAACAAAGAAACAAAAAAATCCCTGTCCTACCGGGGCTTGGAAGAATTAGGGAAGATTTACCAAAGAGGGAAAACTTGAAGGTACAATACTCTAAAGACACATACATTTATAGTAAAGTGTACAATATGTCTCCAACTTATGAACATTCAAGTTGTGAACTTTCACAGATACGAACAGACCTCACATTACGAACATCCATAGATGCGAACAAATCACGGAAGTAGCTCACGTGTCTGCCGGACATTGTCACAGTTGTGCTGCTGTGTGCTTACTGTGCAGCGCGATAGTGTACAGTGTACTGTGACAATCAGAGCCCAGGATGTCCGGAAGCAAGAGGAAAAGCAGTGGTGATGTGGAGGGGACTGCTAGGAAGCGCAAAGCAATAACCATGGAAACAAAAGTGAAAATAATTGAGAGATTGGACCGAGGTGAAAAGATGGTAGACGTCGCTCATTCTTATAACATGAATCGCTCAACCATTGGATTTGCATTGTATATTTGTATCAAAGGTGTATAAGACTCACTTTGTCAGACTTATGAATGAATCCGGCTTACGAATGTTTTCCCAGACAGGAACTTGTTCCTAAGTCGGGGACTTACTGTACAGAAGAACAGAGGTAGGGACAAGGAGAACAGTTCTTGGAATGGCTCAAGTATTTGTGTAGGCTAGCATGTGGGTGAGCATGGGGAGATACCTACAGAGAGGTGGGTAGGATTCACATTGTGGAGAACCCCAAGTGCCAAGTCTGAGAACTTTGCACCCGATTTGCTAGTCAAGAAGAGGAAGTGTAGGTTTGTAAATAGGCAAATAGTTCTTAGAGGTCAGAATGAAACAAAAAATGTACACTATTGTATATTGATATTGTTTAAAAACATTAACTTGCCCACCATTTGTGTTCAACTCAAATGCCCTGTAGCAGATGGAAACTTTTCACCACAAGCTACTAGGAAAAAAGAAAAGAAAAGAAAAAAAGGAAAAAAAAAAGAGAAAAATAGTCTTAAGCTCTATGACTCCTTTTACAGTTAATTCCTCCCCTCCTTCCTTCCTTCTCCCCTCCCTTCCTTTCTTGCCTTCTTGCTTCTTTCCTTCTTTCCTTCCTCCTTAAAAAGTTTAACAGGGGCATAGAAAATACAACAGTTTTGCATAGAGAGTCATATCTGGTTAGCAGTTTGTGACTGCACTCTCTGACCTATTATTCATCACGCTGTCAGATGTTGTAGAATGCTCCCAGATCAACACAATGTCCCGCCTCCACGCCATGATGAACAGCATATTTGGGCATCCAATATTTATATTCACTTCAACTTGTTTGTTCATTTTTTATTGTCAGTGCCCATAGAGATGAAAGAAATGAGTTTCATTATTGATGACTTTTAATTGAAAACAAGCTTGGGGAGAAATACAGACAAGCTTTAGGATGGATGAAATCAGACAGATGCATGTTTTCCAAAATTGTTACGTCCAACTAATGTCTTTTAAAAAAATATTGATTAAAATAGTGTTTTACATGATGTCCTTACAAGTCACCTTCTTTAGTCTGTCATTTATTTCTACCTGTGTCTGTTAACTGTCCTTACAGAAAAGGCCACACCAGAAAAATCAAATAGATAATTTTGGTTCATATCACTTTTATTTTTTGCTCACAGAAACACACAGATAGTTTGAAGAGCAGATGTCTTTTGGGTAAAGGCCTGAGACCTTTACATATGACTCAGCTTGCCAACCTCATATAGGATTCATTAATCTGCGGTGCTTTCTTGGGAGATAAGATGCTTCACAATGAAATAGTATATGTCCCTGCTTCGGAGCAGCTCCCAAGTAATTTATATTGTCTGGACAGACTTGCAGAATACTTACTCTGAGTGACCTTTGTGACCCTTGCATGAGCAGAATTAAATAAGGAAAGGTTCACATTTAAAATAGTCCTACAAAAAAAAATAACTTTAAACTGTGCATCTATACATAATAAAAGAAAAATTTAATACAAAGAATTCCTAGCAATGCTAATCAACTTCCTGAAAATCCTCAGGCTAAAACAATTATTTGCCCTCTATTATCATTCTGGCCTTTTTTGCCACTGAACCCCCAAAAGTAAACAATGTGGCATTTCTTTCACTAGAAAGATCTTTTTCGGACCATTTCTATGAAGCATACATTAATTTGCTTTAGCAGTCACCACTTATAACCTTGAGCTTTAGACTTGGGCTTCCAGAGATAATGAGTCGGGTTTGCTAAACATTTCATCTCTGCTTCAACTCCAGCATGGACAGGGTACTGAATGACCCAGCCTGGTAAAACATACTGCTCTTCCTTTATTCTCATTATAGTTGGGAAGTAAAATCTCATTAGCTATCTGACTGGAGAACTCTGTACAGTTAATTAAAATATGACCCATCAACTGGGAAGTTGTGCCTCTTCTTTATTACTTTAAAGTTGTGAAGCAGACCCAGAGGTGAGGAAAGTGCCAGTTCCTCTTCAGTAGGAAATGCATTTAACCTTTGTAGACACTGTCTCCAGAAACTAAATCTATTGGGTTGTCGGAAAAGTCATGATGCAGTTTTGCAACGAAAAACACATCATGACTTTTCCAACAACCCAATAAATTCATTGTATCCTCTTCCTTAAAGTTTTTTCACAATGTTCCTCTAACTCTAAAACACAGGTAGAGAGGTAAGAGGGAGTAGATCCTTAACCTAACATTTTTTTTAGCTATAAATTAAGTTTATTGAAGCAGTTATAGCTAAAATATATATCTCTTACTTTAAATACCAGGATAGATTATAAAATCTCCTGTGTAGTTGCTAATCATGTTATAATTATTGTGTATAGTAATTCCAATGATTCAGTCCAATTGCTACCAATCAATACATGACTTTGGGGTAATTAATGAATTTACTTATCCACACATTTGTTAGTGCCCCCTGCTATATTGGGCAGTCTAAGTATAGAAGAGAATGATACATGGAGCCTACCTTTAAACAGAAGAGACAGAAAAATAGCCTATAATTATAACACTGTTAAAGACAGTAACAGAAATAAGTACATATTGATACATTTATAATTGTAGAGCACTTATACCTCTAAGACTCATCAGAGATTTGCTTTATGATATTTTGTTTTCACCAAAGACATTAGTATCCATATGTTATTTTAAGAGTGCTTGAATTTTCACAAATATGCCTGAATTTTACACGTCTTATATTTCAATACAAGCATTCAAATTCCAAATGTTCCTTGATAGTCCATCTCACAATGAGGTGCCTGCAGCACAAAATACCAACCTTACTTTTGTCCAGGGAAGACTTGAAATGACACTATAATATGTTTGTCTCCAGCTCTCTCACAGAATGCTAAGGTATACAACTTGCAGTAGACACATCCTGGCAATGAGCAAGTTTCCAGGATTCCATAGTCTCAAGTCATACAACAAAATGGTCTGAAGTTACCTGAGGCATCTCTGTTTGTGCTTGGTGGTATAAAGGCAGTGCCTTTGGTCAATTCACTTAGCTGCTGCCTTCTCTTCTTGGCTGCCTTCCATAATGGCGGCTCAGTGGATGAGGGCATTGCTACCTGCACTGCTGGTGGGCACTCATTCTCTTCTCCAGGTCAGAATGCTCTTCTGGAGCATTAACATATGTGTGTCAAGAGGACATCTCTTCTGGGAAAAGACCCTAAACTGCCTCACTGCAAGCTATTCTTCCAAGCTCACCGGGAAATGCCTGATAACTAAAGTTTCTCTCCTACCTGATTAAATCGAAACATGAGGGAAACTGTACTGCCTTCCAGAGAAATCCATTTTTCTCAATTTTGCCATTAATAAACAAAAAAGCATATAAGCATTCTCACTTCCTTTTGCTTGATATCACTGGTGAAAGAGCTTTTCCTTATGTATATAAAGAAATAACCCTAAGTGAGCAATCATCATATTTTATATTATCTAGCTCATAGAATTATACTAGAGCCTGAGGATATGGGTATTGATGGGGCTGGCATATCATCTCACTTCTGAAGCTCTACACACAGTCAGTCCCTTTTGTTTGAAGGCCCCTCTCCTGCTTCCTCTATAAATTATTGAGTTGTCGGAAAAGGCATGAAGTATTTTGTCTATGTTTTTCAAAGGCCATTTATTTATATAAAGAACAAAGATCAATCAATGATATATTGCCCGTTTTGTTCAATAGCCTTTTGCCATCTTTCAGTGAGCTTTATAATGCCTTGTTCATAGAAGGACCTGTCTTGATTTGTGAAAAACTGAACAAGGTGCTGATTACAGCCTCATCTGAATGGAATGTTATGCCACACTAGGAGTTTTGAAGAGAGCGAAACAAGTGGAAGTCTGATGGCACAAGGTCAGGCGAGTATGGTGGGTGTGGCAGCACATCCCATCCAAGCTCTAATAATTTTTGACGGGTGATCAAATTTGTGTGTGGTCTCACGTTGTTGTGACGAAACACAACTACTTTACAATTAACAAGCTCTTGGACGTTTCTGGATGATGGATTTGTTCAAACTGTCCAATTGCCAACAGTACACATTCGAATTGATTGGTTCCTTGGTAGGAGCTTGAAAAACACGACTTTAAAATCCCACCACACTGAGAGCATAATCTTCCTCTGATGACTGTCTGCTTCCGATGTCATTTGAGGCAAATCATCATGTCGGGACCAAGGCTGTTTAGATACCACACTGTTATAAACAATCCACTTCTCATCACCAGTTATCAGTCACTTCAAAAAAGGATTGTTTTCCTCAAATGTATTGAGCATATTGTAGATATTTATATGCGCCGTCAAATGAACTTCGAGTTCATGAGGAACCCAAATACCCAGCTTGCTCACA
Organism: Hipposideros armiger; assembly: GCF_001890085.2. Taxonomy (NCBI): domain Eukaryota; kingdom Metazoa; phylum Chordata; class Mammalia; order Chiroptera; family Hipposideridae; genus Hipposideros; species Hipposideros armiger. Next base: position 599,249 of record NW_017731462.1, on the reverse strand, counting down.
TATCCCAGCTTCTTTAGGTGGTCGTAAACACTTGAATGTTGGATGTTCAATGTTTCTGCAATCTCTCATGTCATGTAATGTGGGTTTTACCAGATCAATGCCTTTATTATATCGTCATCAACTGCGGTGGGCCTCCCTGACCAAGGAGTGATGTTGAGATCAAAATCACCAGCACAGAATTTCGTGAACCACTGTTGGCACTGACGTTCTTGTAGAGCATTGTCACCATAAACATTATGCAACTTTTCACAAGCTTGATGTGCGTTCTTCTCTTTATGGAAGTAAAGCAATAAAATATGGCAAAAATGCACAGCTTGGTCTTCCATCTTCAACTTGTTGTAAAATCTCCAAAATTCAACCAAATTACTCAATTTTTCTTAGAATGAAACTAGAACTGTCAAATGGCATAGCAATAACATAGATGTGAATGACTCTAGAACTTCCAAAAGTGAACTAGTGTCATCTGTCGCAAACATGCATCATGACTTTTCCAAAGACCCAATAATTCTTCAGCTCTTGCATAAATGTACCTTTATCCAGATTTTTCAGACACATGAACGTATATTAGATGTTCTTGTTTTTGGTGCATGCACATAAATTTTATTTTCTTTACCATAACCCTAATCACTTTTATTGTACCTACTCTTTTCTTTGGAAAACCTACAAGAACAGGGATTTTACCAAATTTCTTCATTACTGTAGCCAGATATTGTTGAATAAACAATGGATAGAGAAATAAATTAAATGATAAAGCACCATATCATTCATATATATTAGAGCCATTATCATGTGCAATGAAAATAAATATATAAGAATCAGATGTTAGAAAAAGTACATAAGATATGTAACTTAATCTCAAAAAAATGGTTTAGGAAAATAGTAATAACATGCATATAGAGAGAATGTGAAAGCAAATTTAACAAATTGTACCAATTGCTGAACCTGGATAAGAAATATATGGGGTTTCTTTGTACAATTCTTGCAACCTTTTTCTGTTAGCTTGGATATTTTGAATAAAATTCAACATTTAAAAAATAAATAAAATAAATTGTATGATACATTTTATTTTTATTAGAAGTATATAGCAATATTTTTGAAATTATATTAAATATATTTGTATGTATACACATAAAAGTAAAACCTCTTCAAAAATGAGTTGAATTACCAGAATATTTCATTCTATATGCACATTATATAAGAAAAAGTCAATTGTCTTTGTTTTGAAGGAGTTCAGGACATACTACCCCAAATAATGCCACTTTGGTATACCAATTATTTTGAGCTTGAAGACACTGAAAAACAGCAGATGCAGGGAGAGGCTTTCTCTAAACTACTCTTAACTGCCTAAGGAGAGATACTCTACAAATAACTCAATTGTCATCAGTACCCTCCCTGGGAGTACCATCAACCAGGGAGTTGGCTCTCAGTATGGGAGAAGGCACTAGAAGTCCACAACACACTAAGACAAACTCTGTCACAAGCTCTTGTACCTCCCATCCATTCTTAAGTCCCATTCATCTTTCCTAAAGTCATTCGCCTCCCCTAAGTTGCCTTGCTTTCCCCTATTAAGATGGTACATAAACTTAAAAATCTCACTGCTTTTTGAGCATTCACTTATTTTCCTATGATGCCCCATTTAGGCAGTATTATGAATTAATAAATTTGGAGGTTCCCGTTCAGAATGGTGGTGTAGGAAAAGCCTGAACTCACCTGGACACAATGTGTCTACAGCAACATATAGAACAATTGCCTCTAAAAAAAAAAAAACAAACAAACACCTAAGGGCTGGCTGAGTGACAACTTACATTGGGAAAACAAGAAGAAAGCCATACTGAAGCAAATAGAAAAGGCTAGGAAACAGTCTTCCTATAAACCTTACCCCTGGTGTGGAGACCCACATCCAAGAAGGAATTCAGAGCTCCTCCCTTAAGAGTAAAGGATTCAGCCCACATTGGGCATCCCATTATTTAAGACATCCTCTTGACAGACAATCCCCAGAAACATCTCACATTGAAAACCAACAAAACTCACATCCCAAGGTCCATAAGATTTTTCCAATCTGAGAAACTGCTCTTAAAGGGTTCACAGGCTTGGCCTCACCACCCCAGGGCCCAGCTCAGAGACAGCCAATGGAGTACAGACTTAAAGTGAAGGAGGCTCATCTGGTTATATTAAAGCATTCTCTTGAGAGGCAGCCATCTAATTAAACAGACACATCTAGGAGCCTGCAGTACACACTACTGGACAGAGTCTGACAGGTACCATATTCATGCTTTTCCTTTTTCGTTTTCCACAGCACTGGTATCTCCCAAAAGGGAGCTTATGCATATCTGATGCCTCACATTTTGCAGCTGCTGCCTATGGAATGCCACTTAATCTACCTGGCTTTGGATGCCAGCAGAGCTTGCATTCCTGGTTCCATGAAACTATAATTGGTGTCATCCAGAAAGGAGCTCAGACCCCTCTCTGGTGCCCTGACTTTTGCAGCTGCTGCCAGGGGACACCTCAAGTCATCTGGTCCTGGTGGCCATTGGGTTTAGGCTCCATAATCCATGGAACTGTAACCAATGGACAAAGACTTCTTAAATAGCTACCACTCTAGCGTACAGCAAAAGGCAACAGTCCAAGCCTGTGAACGCTTTAAGAGCGGTTTCTCAGATTGGAAAAATCTTATGGGTCTTGGGATGTGAGTTTCGTTGGTTTTCAATGTTACATGTTTTGGGGGATTGTCTCTCAAGAGGATGTCTTAAATGATGGAATGCCCAATGTGGGGTTTGAATCCTTTGAGCACCTCTTGTAATTGCAGAAGTCAAATGTGACTTGCATTCATCTTTTGTTATTGGTATATATTGAGTATTACAATTTTAATACAGTTTTTTTTTCTTTCTTAAAATGTGTATACATTTTTGGCACCTTCTGTATGTGACATTTAAGCTGTTGAATCACACAGATTCTTGGTCTTCTGATCTCTCAATACATTGTGATTCACAGAATTGACATAGAAGCATGAAAATATCTAACGTTTCTGAAGTATTTCCATTTACACTATGAAAGAACAACCTCAATAACAAAATGTAAAAAAAAAAAACAATATAAGCAAAAAATACCTAGCCACAGAAGAGAAGTTGGTGGAATGCTCAAAGATCAGTGAAAAATGAGAAAAGAGGCCTATGTTCTAAAGATTGAAGTGCAAAGGAAATAAAACATTGAAAATTACACAAGTTTAGCAAGTTGGACACCAGATAAGAGTGTCTTACTGGGTTAAATTTTGATCATGATTTAATAAGATAGCCTGTGGGCATTCTTCCATGGTAATGATTTCAAATCCTAATAAAAATAATAAATCAGTGGAAGGTGACCTGCTGTGTTTATCTCTAGCTCCATGAAAGTGCTTTCAAGCAGGTCATGGACCAATTCTGATGAAGGGGAAAAAGAACAGTATGAGCGCTTATGGTAGAGCGTTCATAATGAAGAAACAAATCAGCCAGCTATGAACGAGAAATAGCTATGGGCAGTAACTCATGAAGCAAATAGTTAGGCTAGAGCATTTTAATAGGACTCCTTGGAAAAGAAGAATTGTAATTTCAAATTTAGATAGAATTTGGGTTTGTGTTAATAAAACAATGTGTAATGTCTTAAAAAAAATGAGGTATGGGGCCAGCCAAGTGGCTCAGTTGGTCAAGAGCTTGCTCAAGAGTGTGAGCTCTGAGCAACAGGGTTGCTGGTTCGATTCTCACATGGGCCCTAGCTGAGCTACCAACATGTGGCAGGATGGCCCAGCTTAAAAAAGAAAAAAAAATGAGGTATGTGATATAGCTGCAGAAAGAACAGGATTTCTTTTGGACAAAATATGTATAATTGGATACAGTAATTTTCTATCAGAAAATCCATTTGCCTTGACTGTAGAAAGGGAGTATTATCTAAATCATACTGACTAGTTCTACAATTCACATGTGGAGAAACAAAACACTTGTACATGACAGAAGCGAAGCCAACACTCAACACCATTTTGTTCCACCATTTTGTATGTCCCGTTGATCATACTGAATTTTCAATTGAGTAATTGACCTCAAATTACAATCCTAAACAGTTTTAGTTTTTGAGCAAGACAGTTATGCAATCTGTACTTACATAATGGGAGACAGCCACTTTGAGAAGAAATAAACAATGGCCTTTTTTTTCCGTCTAATATGGTGGTTTTCTACAAAACTGTATTGCAGAGATCATTGTTATTTGTTAAACTGAAAAGTGTTAAGTCATTTGATTATTAGTAAATGCTTACTATCCTGGGCTCCTCCTCTCATCTTTATTCATAATTTAAGATAACCCACAAGTTAGTCTATCTTGACAATTATTCATTTACTACAAGTTATAGGTCACACGGTACTATTGAACGTAATAATTAAAATTAAGAGAAAAATTGAGTCATTCATTCCCTTCCAGCAAATATTTACTGAATGCCTACTACATATCAGGCAGTATTCAGATGAAGAGAACACAAAAGAAAACCAGAGCATATAAAATCTATGCCCTTGAAGGATTATCTGTTAGTTGTGTGAGAAACATATAATAAATATCTAATAAATATGATACATAATTATTCAGAATGAAGGAGGCAAAGGAGACTAGAGAATGTGTAGAGGAGTGGTATGTTAGTATGTTAGATAAAGAGGTCAAGGAAGAAAGTAATATCTAGTCAGAGACCTGTTGTAAGTGAGGAAGCAAACCATGAGGTTATGCAAAGGCCCTGAAATGAAAGCAAGCGTGGAGTATTGGAGGAATGGCCAGGAAGCTGATGTGAGCAAACGTGAATGCAGTATGAGGTTAAGTCAGAGAGGCAGTGGAAATCTGGATGGCCTAAGCCAAGGAAGCCTCTGATTGAGAGGCTGAGTCTTTGGGGTGCTTTGAGTAAATGGTGATATATGTACCCTGCATTTTTTAAGCTACAAAAAAAAATGCTTTAAAATGAGCTAAATTTTTTTTGAAATACTTCATTCTGAATTTTCAGTGAATTATATGCTGAAGAATAATATACACTACAGAAAAGTTTATGGATCCTAAAATTCCAGCTTAATTAGTTTTCCCAAAGTCTATACAGTCATATCACCATCACCCAGAACAAGAGATAAATATTCAGGTGATGTAGAGCAACTCCCCCAATGCCCCTTGGAGTTACTACCTCCTTTCTGCCAGAGGTAAACAGTATCTTCATTTATTTCATTGGAGATTAATTATGCCTGTTTTTGAATTTTATAGAAAATGAAATCAGTGTGTAGGTTTTCATATCTGGCATTTTGCAGAGCATTATGATTGTAAAATGTATCCTTGCTTTTGTCTATAATAATCTGTTCTGTCTAGAATTGCTCCAAAATGATACATAGTAAAAAAATCACAATTCATTTATTTTTTGGACTGTTGATGGACATTTGGGTCGTTACCATTTTGGGCTATTAGCACTAGTTCTATTATGAATATTATTGTATATGTCCTTTGATGAACCTATTTACACTCTCAGGGGTGAAATAGGTCATACAACATGTTTCAGGTTTTTTAGATACCGCCAAAAGTTTTACAAACTTATATTCCCACTAGTTGTGTATGAGAGTGTAGTTTTTGTTACAGCCTTGCCAACAGTTGGTATTATTGTATTAGTTTGCTAGGGCTACCATAACAAAATACCACAGACATGGTGATTTACACACAGAAGTGTATTTTGTTGCAGGTCTACAATCTGGAAGTCTGAAATTAAGGCGTCCACAGGTTGACTTCTTCTCATTGGCTTGTAGGTGG
>NW_017731462.1:588957-591279 GCF_001890085.2 Hipposideros armiger | reverse complement strand
CCTTACAAAGGAATAAAGAGACTCATTTTCTGCTTACTAAACTGACCAAGGAAAGGTTGCTGTCCTGTCCCCAGTTAGCTATACCTGCTTGTAAATTAGGTTGGGCTTCTCAAAAGTAGAATTGGATGAATTTAGCTTGCAGAGTGTTTATCGAGAAATGCCTTTGGGAAGAAAACATAACAGGGCAGAAAGGGAACTTGAACTGCAGTAGCCTAAGGAACAGATACCGCACACTCCATGGAGAGCCCTGGACCTAAAATGGACCAGAGTTAGAATTGCCCTGCCCTGGGCCTTTATCGAACTGTCTCTGGATGCCAGCCTTGATCTTTGGTGAGGCAGTGCTCTGCACCAGAAGCAGTCCCTTCAGGGGCTGACGGCTGAAGGCTGTTTGCAAACAGCAGTGCCCTGCAACTGTGCCAATAAGGCCTTCCCTAAAGAGAGAACTGAGTGACTGCTCACCATGCTCTCCACACTGCTGTTGGGAATTATATGAAAAGGTGGCAAGGACAATAGGCCCCATGGATGGAAGGCTTCTTCCCAAACAGCTCCTCTATATACTAGTGGTTCTTTGAAAGATCTGACCCCATTTTTCCAGCTAACCTATATTTAACCTACAGCTAAAGGCCTCAGGTGACATTTCTTTGATGCTCATACTCTGGAATTCAAACACTGGCGGTCCTCTAGAACCGAAGCTGAGTGGCACCTTTAGATTCTAACCTCCATATTTCCTGGTATTAGAAATTTAAGTAGAGTAAGGGGATAATACTGAGTTGCCACGCTGTGTCATTTCATCTCAAGCTATATAAACAATTCCTAGGAGTTTTGTTTCTTTCCTTTCATGAATGCAGCACTGTCTGTACTTTCTTCTTCTTAGTTCTCCTCTAATATTGTCTGTGAGGGTAGAGGATGAGAGAGCGGTATTGGCTCTGCTGAAATGGTAACCTCTGTAAGCCTGTGCAAGGACGTGTCTGGGCCTCTCTGAACTTAAACATAATGTATTAATAAACATCTTCTCTCACCATGGGTCTTAATAACAATTCTCACATTTAATAACAAATACAATTCTGTTACACATTTTTTATTTCCGTGGCTGCCTCAGCATGTAGGAGATTAATAGGCTGGGGATTAACAGTTTAAATTTAACAAATCCACCTCTCTATAGAGATGTTTTTAATTTGTTATTGAATTTAGCTATATCATCGTAGAGTCTACAAACTGTTTTTACTCTCACTGCTTCTGACACCAAATGTATGAATTTTTTTTTATACCAACAATCAATTCTCCAAGACTCCAGACCCCAACTCAGTGTCCTATAAGTAAATTCAGATCTGACACTAACTACCTGGTGTTAGTACAGACCCCACAGATTAAGGGCTCAGTCCCACAAGACTGCCCCCCCTCTACTTCAGATGCCAGTCACAAGTCCCAGGTTGTCATCTGTACTTCTTACCCACCAGCTATAAAATGGAGTTCCGATTCTCAAGTTCAATGATTTGCTCTAATGGTTTACAGAACTCCGGGAAACACTTTACTTACATTTACTGGTTTATTATAAAGGATATTACAAAGGAGGCAAATGAACAACCAGATGGAGAGCTACAAGTTGCAAGTTTCAGAAGAGTCCCAAGTGAAGGTGTTCCTGACACCGTGGAGCTTAGGGCGCACCATGCCCCTGGCACAAGGATGGAAGCCCTCCAAACCCTATAAGAAACGTTTGCATTGAGGTTTCATTAGATAAACAGGATTGATTAAATCATTGGCCACTGAGGTTACCTCAGTCTCTGGCTCCTTTTCCCTCCCTGGAGTAGGTGAGGGGTTGGCTCAAAAGGTCCAACCCTCTAACCTTGTTTTGATCTTTCCAGGAGACCAGCCCCCATCATAAAGCTCTCAACAGGCCTCTAGGTATAGCCATCTCTTTAGCATATAAAAAGCCTAATATCACTCCCTCTCTGAAGGTTTTAAGGGTTTTAGAAGCTCCAGTGCCAGGGAACAGGGACTAAGACCAAATATGATAATAAAGGATGCTCCTATCACCTCTCTCATTCAGGAAATGACAAGGGTTTTAGTAGCTCTATGTTCAGATTCTCAGATGTTTGCTACAGAGTTTTGTTTCGTTGTGCTTTTATTTCCGCCCCTCCACCCACAATGTGCATTAGTCAGGATTCCCCACGGAAATACAACCAACAGGAGGTATAACTATATATACAGAGGGTGCCAATAAAATGTATACACATTTTAAGAAAGGAAACAACTGTATTAAAACTGTAGTACTCAATATATACCAATAACAAAAGATGAATACAAGTTATGTGTATACATTTT
>NW_017731462.1:579861-585797 GCF_001890085.2 Hipposideros armiger | reverse complement strand
CAGGTGTACAATTCTGTAATACATCATCTATATATCACATTGTGTGTTCACCACCCAGAGTCCAATAAACTTTAATTAAAAAAAAAATCTTCACACTAACAAAAAAAGAAAAAAAAAAAAGAAAAAGAGCTCATTTCAAGCAATATGTTATGCTATATCAGTTATAGTTTACTATGCTTTAAATGCATAATTATTAAAAATGATTTTTTTGGGGTGCCACTTAAAAAATCAATGAATTTCTGAATATTAATTTTGTATCCTGCTACTTTATTAAATTCACTTGTGAATTCTAGTAGATTTTTAATGCACTGTTCAGGTTTCTCTATAGAGAGTATCATGTCTTCTGCAAATAATGACAGTTTTACTTTTTCCTTTCCAATTTGGATGACTTGCATTTATTTTTCTTGTCTGATTGTTGTGGCTGGGACTTCCATTACTATGTTGAAAAAAATGGTGAAAGTGGCCATCTTTTTCATTAGCTCTGGGCTTGTCATATAACAGGCAGTAAACTATCTAATATTGCTTAGTAATATGTATGTATGTATGTATGTATGTATGTATTTATTTATTTATTTTTATTTATTTTTTTCTGTTCATCTATTCTTCTCCCTAGCTTGGTGAACATCTTTGTAACCATTAATTTGAACTCTTTATCAGGTAAATTACTTAACTTCATTAAGTTTTTATTTTCCTGAGGTTTTATTTTGTTTTTCTTCATTTTGAACATATTCCTTTTGTTGTTTCCATTTTTTTGACTCTCTGTTGGTTTCTACACATGAAACAACCACCTCACCCAGTCTTGAAGGAGTGGCCTCATATAAGAGATGCATGTTGTCATTTAACCCTGACTCAGCTCTTGGTTGTCTCTCAAACTTTTGTGCTTGTCCAAGCAACCTATTATAGTTTTAATAGCTCCCAGTAACTGAGGATGTGCCAAGACTTGTTCATGTCTGAAAGGGAAGTATCCCAGCGCCTAGATTCAGGATGACTGGAAGCCAGACCCTCAGGCCTAAGCTTTTAAAGGTATGCAAATATACACAGTACTGTGGGGCTACAAGATTAAGCCTCACTGGACACCAGAGCCAGGCAATCTGGAGGTGTCCCCTGGGCATCAGTCACAAAAATTGGGGCATCAGATAAATTGATAAGTTCTTTTCTGGGTACTGACAAGCTGGAGCAAGGCACAGGGAGTGCGCCCAGGTGGTGTCTACAGCCTGGGTTTCTTTCGAGCAGCTCTGTAGGCCACTAAATGTGTGCCAAACCTGAAGCTAGCCCCTAAGGCTGAAACTCCAGGACAAGCAAAGAGGCTTCCTTCATGGAAAGATTTGGGGGTGTGCCTCATTCTGTTCTCTGTGTAGTGCCCTGGGGATGGTAGCCTGCCAACAACCGTCTCTCTGATTTCCACAGATCCCTGGGGCCCAGGAATATAAGCCCTCCTCCTTGTTATCAGAGCCAGTTGATCAAGGATGTCCCTCTGGGCAGCAGCTACAGAAACCAGGGCACCAAACATAAAAACCAAGACACCAGATACATGTAGGAGCCACTGGTGTTCTGAAGCATGGGAGAGGGTGAGTGTGAAGATAGCGCCCACAGTCCATGATCTCTGGAATGGGTTACATTCAGCCCCTAGACACCGCTTTAACTAGAAGCCTGACCTTGGAGTACAGTCATGATGATAAGCTATTAGGCCTCCTTCATAGGAAGATGCTCCTGATTGTGGGGAACTACTGCTTGAGCAATGTTGACCAAAGTGTCCACTTGTATTGCTACACATGCCGTTTCAATAACTTTCCATGATACCACCAGTTTTCTACAGTACACCCCATCCTTTAAGCCCCCTTTCCCCATCACGCCTCCATTGTCATTGTACTTCCACAACGTTCTTGAATTTCAAATACCCCTTCAAAGTGGTCTTACGCTCCTTGAACAACAACCATGCTTCCTCCATTTTTTCTGACTGCTCTGCCTGTCACATGGAGATGCTAGCATGCATTTGATTAACGCCATGTTTTGAGTGAACGTCATACTACACATTGCTACCATAATCCAATTTAACTTCGAAAAGTAACACATAGATAACATCTCTTAAAATGTGTATGCCTTTGTTTGGCACCCCCGGTATTTAGCATATTGCTCTCTCCCAGACTGTGATCTTCATGTGAACATGATCATCTCTGTCTTGTTCCCTATGATATCTCAGTGACTACATCAGTGCCTGTGACATAGACAGGGTTCAATAAATGTTTGTAAATGGATTCTGTTTGCTTGCTTTTACTTGGCACTCACACAGCACATCCAGACTTCAAATATCCTTATCTATCCACGTGCCTCTATAGATTTTTTAAATCTCTGACTAAAATAATTCCAATTTCAATGTGTCCTTTAAAAGATCTTTTGGTCAGAGTGTGGAACTTTAAATAATAGGATGTTATGATTTTATTTCCCATTGAACTCTATATCTACATAAGTTATAATTTATATAATTATAAAATATAATTCCCAATAAAATAAGGAAAAACACATCATTTTCTGTTCAGCAGTTCAACCTCTTATGCAAGAAGAAAAATAGTTCTCGGATGATGAATAATGACATTAGAGAAAAGTATGGTTAAAAAAGTGAGTTAAAACCAAACTGTATGAAATTATTTTGTTTACATTAACAAAATTTACATTAATAAAAGAAGTTAAAAAAATTACTTGCAAAGGTAAAAGCTGTGGCACTGAAAAGAGCTGCATCTGTCATCATTAACCTATAATGAAAAGATGCTTGCAAGGACAAAACTTTCAGTGACTTGTCAAGTAGAACCCCTTCCATATTTTTTTNAGTTTGAAGGACTGCAACATGGCATATGAAGGAGTCATGGCACTGGTTCTCAAATGCTTGCTTAGTAAATTCTGCCTATGGGATGTGGATTTAGATTTTCTATTCCTTTGGGTTTTTTTTGCTTTTTTTTGGTATCTTGATGTTTTTGACAATTTTAGTTTTTATGATGATCTTTTATATAACACTTAGATTCTGAAGCGAATTCCTCATGTCAAAAATAGCTATTCTAAGAAGGTGTAAAATTCCAAAGGTTGCACTCTACGTCCTGAGAAGCATGGCACCTGCACAGTATAACTTCCTGAGTTTTTAATTATTGCTCAACTACCAGATGGGTGATTTGGATACCATGCTTAGCTCAAATTACCTCTTTATAATATGAGGTGATGCCATGAGATGATATTAAAGGTCGCTTCCAGCTCTAAGATGTTTTACTTCTATAAAAATAATACTGTTATTTTTATCACAAGGAGTAAGTACTATATTGGGAAGAAGTAAAGGTTATAAAGTAGAGCAATGCTATTGAAAAATATAGAGGCAGTAAAAATGTTCTCTCTTAACACCACTAATAGGATTAAGTAATAATAAGTACAAAGAATTTATAGCTTATATATCTTAATTAATGTTCTGATTATACCCTTTGTTTTAACCATTTGTAAATTAATATTCCTTGGTAATTTTCCCAATTTCTATTGCAAGATTTCCAATACCCTCAAGTCTCCTCATCCCAATTAATTCTAGGTGTTCCCTGGGCATGTTTCAGATGTGAACAGAAATTATCTATCATTCCACTTTCTCTTCAGTGCTCTGGCAACTTCTAGTAGCATGCTCCTCCCTTAAGTGCTCATATTTGAGGCCATTCTAGTGGGTTCTGTCCCTCCCACGAAGCTATTTACTGCCAGGCATCACTGTCATTGCCTCTCTCTAGGTATCAGCGTTGCTACTGTCAGTTTGTGCTTTTATAAACCTTACTTGGAGAAAGTCAATTTGTGAATCTTACAGAAGCTTGCAGTTTCCCTCTCTCTCTGCTTGAGTGTTGTTTTTATCCTCAGGGGCACCAAAAGCCTTAGTGCTTACACTGTAATATTTTACAAAAGCTTTTGCAAAAAAAGCCTTTTTTGGCTTCTCTTTGTAGCAAGGTGACAGTAGTGTCACCTTCACCCACCACAAATACACATACCGATTCTCCTTGTCTCTGAATCATAGAAATGATGAAAAAAAAAAAAGCAAGCAGAAATTATTGTGATAAAAGAATAATAATCTGTGCCAGGATTCTAAGTCAACTTTGAGGAAAGAGGAAGAAGAGCAGGCATAGGCATATAAAGAACAAAAATTCATGAGAGTGTAGTGGGTGCGTATACTGCTGTGCTTAAGAGGCATGTTGTTGTGCTATAATGAGCTATACTTAAGGGATATGGCATCCAAGGATGAAGTCAAGAGGGAGTTATCTTAGAATAATCTGGTCTGTATTCACCAGAAGTAGATGACTAGGGAATATATAGATTACTTAATGCATTCATTCAATAAACATTATTTTTAACAATCTACTGGATGGAAGGCAAAACCTCATATTAAAATTATATATGATATAAAGCTATACAGAGCTATATAGAGCTATAAAGGAGGTGGCTACTACTTTTATATAGGGAGAAGGTGAAACATTTTGGAGTTATCAGTGTCTGGGTTTTCAAATATACCAGCTCTAACAGCTTATGCTTGTGCCCTTTAGTGTAATCTTGGGCCAGTGCCTCAGGATTCTGAAGGACCCACTGATCCCCTATGAAGAGTGAGTCTGAAGATAAATTTGAGTTTCAAACACTATGCTAAATTCTCACGGTCCCCTGCTTCTCATGACTGAAGTTTTATTACTAGATCAAAGTGTCTAGTGTCTGTTTCACTCTCTTCTCTTAGTATAAGTGCACTCCCAAGAGGCTTCTATGTTCCCTATGCAAACAGACTTTGAGTCAACCTGACCCAATTTGACAGACTTTTCTAGTATGCACAAATACTAGTATTGGATTTAGTTGAGCTACAAGTTCAACTATACCCATCAATTTACATGTATATTGACATGTAATTGACATATATAAATTATTCCACCCATCTGTGCCTCTCATCTCTCATTTGCAAAGTAAGTGAAGAGTAATAACATATATTGTAAATATTTAATCCAATTCATATCACAAAAATATTAAATAAAGTAAATTACATGGTAAGTTAATGACATAACAGAAATAGAAAAGACAAGAATAAGCACTAAAAATAGAAGTAAAATATTAAAACCAGATATTTTAAAAGCATAAGTTATCATTCATCTTAGTAAAATTGAGAAACATAGTCAATTACAGAGTTTACAATATCAAAAATATCCAGGTTTCTCAACACCATTTATTGAGTAGACTGCCTTTATCCCATTGTATAGTCTCGCTTCCTTTGTTGTAGATTCATTGACCATATAGGTGTGGATTTATTTCTGGGCTCTTTATTCTACTCCATTGATCTATGTGTCTGTTTTTTACAACAGTACCGTGCCATTTTGGTTACTATAGCCTTGTAGTATAGTTTGATATCAGGCAGCATGATACCTGTTACTTTGTTCTTTCTCAAGATTGCTGTGGCTATTTGGGTCTTTTGTGGTTTCATGCAAATTTTAGAATTATTTGTTCTAGCTCTGTGAAAAATGCCAGTATTTCGATAGGGATTGCACTGAATCTACAGATTGATTTTTGTTCTGTTGACCTTTTTATGATGTTAATTCTTCCTATTCATAAGTATGGTGTATGCTTCCATTTATTTGTATCTTCTTTAATTTTTTTCTTTAGTGTCTTATAATATTCTGAGTATTCAGTGTCATAATTTTCTGAATACAGGTCTTTTACCTCCTTGGTTAAATTTATTCTTAGGTATTTTATTTTATTTTATTTTGATGCAGTTGTAAATGGGATTGTTTTCTTAATGTCTCTTTCTGATAGTTTGTTGTTAGTGTATAAAAATGAGTTGGGGTGACAATTGTTAGTAAAGTTACATAGGCTTCAGGTGTACAATTCTGTAATACATCATCTATATATCACATTGTGTGTTCACCACCCAGAGTCCAATAAACTTTAATTAAAAA
>NW_017731462.1:569051-575361 GCF_001890085.2 Hipposideros armiger | reverse complement strand
AAAAAAAAGACAATTCTATAGTACCATGTCATAAAAGTGAATCTTGGCAGTATGTAAACATTTAGCATGATTTTTTCTGCTAGGAAATTTAAATTATATTATCAATGCATCATGGCATTTTTGAAGATTTGTTTAAATGTTTGTGTAAGGTGATAGCAAAATAGTTATTACTGTACATGATAGAAAAAACACTCTTTCACAAACATCCAAATATTGGCAGGCCTTAGCTTTACTCGTATTTCTCTTATGTCATAACCTAGCCCAATGCACAAAATGTTATTTATCACATAGCTATCACATAATTAGATTATTTTATTGGGATACTGTAATATCAAGAACCTAATATAAAAGCAAACATCATACAAAAATTAAAAGATGCTGTTACAAAAATTTTTGCAATGGCTGTCTCTCACTTATGACTGAATTATTTGCCAAAGGCTTTGCTAATATACATATATTGACTATTCTTGAGAAACCTATGGCATTTCATTATCCAGAAAGGTGAGCATTGACTGAGAAGAATGTTGCATTCGGAATATATTTTGTCCTTGGGTCTCAATTGTACCAGCCCCACTTCCAGGAATGTTAACTATTTAACGCACATCATCGTTTTTTGTTCCTAATAGTAAATACTCTTGATTGAATCTAAAGTGGATTGAAGTCAGAAGGGTATCAGGGTATATGTATAATATTTTTGACATAATCAATCTTTGTTTTTTTTGTTGGTTGTCTACTTTACTAAAAGAAGTCATTTAACATGTTATGACCCCCTGTCACCCTCCCCTCAGGAATGAGTGCAGAATGACCCCCATGCCCCCTTCCATCTGGGAAGTAGAAAGAAGAATTTTGTTTCTAATAAAAAAGTCCTCTCTAACCAAGGGGAGAGAGAGGGAGCAAGAGAGAGAGAGAGAGAGAGAGAGAGAGAGAGAGACAGAGAGAGAGACAGAGAGAGAGACAGAGAGAGAGAGAGGAAATCGAGAGATTATTTTTAGTGTGATATGATCGATTCCTCCCCTCCTCTCCCCTCCCATCTTTTTTGAAATAAAGGGCTAGTGTGAGAGTGGGACAGAAAAGAAGATGTGATCCAGAAGATCAGGAACCACGGATGGAGCTAAGAGAACAGATCTAGTGCAGGCAGTGGCCCAGAAGGTTTTCTTTCAGTGCCTGAGAGACATAACAAATGAGTGGCAGTGCTAGCGCTCAGGAGTTGGGAACTTCTTATGGACACATAGCATGCCCTTCGCAGCTGACTGTTCTCACACCAACAGTGATAGGAGAGATATTAGATCCACATTATCAGACTTCCTTCTCTCTGCTTCTATTATCTGTGACATGCTTTCCTGAAACATATCTCAAGGTATCTATAAGATCAAAGCATACACATCTTGCCTAGTACTTGCTTCTGCATAAAATTGTTGCTGTTTAAGCCACGTATATAAAGTAGAATCCCTTTGTACTAGCATGACCACAATCAACTACATCAAGATAAAGTGTCTAGAGCTGGCCGAGTGGCTCAGTTGGTTAAGAGCTTGCTCAAGAGCGTGAGCTCTGAACAACAGGTTCGAGTCCCACATGGGCCAGTGAGCTGCTCCCAAGCTGAGCTGCTGCTGAACTGTCAACAGGTGGCAGGATGGCTCAGCTGGTGAGAGCACATGCTCCTAACAACAAGATTGCTACGCCCACCTGCAACTAAGATTGAACACGGCACCTTGAGCTGAGCGGCCACGAGCTGCCAATGGGCAGCCAGATGGTGACTGGACTTGGAGCTGAGCTAGCTGCGCCCTCCACAACTAAGATTGAAGGACAGCAACTTGGCTGTTCCCCTTTCCCAGTTCCCCAATAAAATGTTAAACAAAACAAAAACACAAAAAAAACAAATAAAAAAGATAAAGTGTCTATTCAAACAACAGCTATAGTTCCCTTCTGCTGAATATGAGAATTGGCACCAACTGGGTGGTGACAATCTGTCTCAATTAACTAAACTCTCTTGTGTAGTATGAAGGCTGAATGCACAAAGGTAAGGCTGGTCATTTAAACTCAGGTCTTATCTCCAATGACTGAACTCCATTTCTGAGTCTCTGTCTGGCTTGCCTGGCATCCCAGCCTTGGATCTGACCTGACCACATCGCCCATATTGCTAAGAAGGAAATGCTATCCAAATACGTGGAGCTTCAAAGCCAGCAATAGCGGGCCAAGTCTTTATCAAGATGGCGTCTCTCTTGTTCTGACTCTTCTGCTTTCTTCTTCCCAGTGTCAGGGCTTTTCTGATTACATTAGGTCATCTGGATAATCCAGAGGAAGCTCTTTATCTTCAGGTCAGGTACTTAACAACCGTAATTTCATCTGTAACCTTAATTCCTCTTTGCCACGTAACATAACACATTCACAAATTCTAGGGAGTAGGATGTTGATGTATTGAAGGACCCTTATTCAGTTTACCATACAAGGCTGTTTATGACAACAATTCAGATTCATAACAGGAGTTACAATTTATATGGTACACAGATGACCAACTGTGGTCCAAAAAATACCCGGTAGCTTGAGACAGTAAGACTAATTCTAGACCCAGTCATGGTATTGTGGCTGTGACCTCTAACAGTTTTGAGCAAGGTTTGAACTTCAGGGAGACAATCTACTGGTTTATTGCTGGAGACAGCGGGGCAGTCAGGAAATTACACTTTCTCATTAATAAATAGAAAGTATCACAGATATTAATTTTGTTTGTTATCTTTTTCACTATTTTTTTTTCTTTTGAAGACTTTCCAGGATTAAAGTAGCCCTCTCTTATTTCTAAGACTTTAAAATGATTTTTGCATTAAATTGTTCAAAACAGTGAACAACTGAGATTAACTCATTTAGGGCTTCTAAGTTTTAGGTCTTAAAGGTGACTCATTGTGGAATGCCTTGAAACAATGAACCACTGAGCTAAAAAGATTTAGGGTCAGGTTTGTTGTGTGCTGATACAACTGCTCTATTCCATCATCAATTACAGAATTCAAAAGAAACAGACACTGTTAACTCCCTTCTTAAGTTCTCAACTGCAAAAAATGATAGATAATTGGAGCCTACAATTTCTCCTGTTTCCTGAAACTTTTGAGTGTGTTTTATTTTAGTTTCTTTTCTGTGGGGCTATGGGGTACTTTTCAGCAGGTTTTCTCCCCAGGTTGTTCACACACACACACACACACACACACACATACACACACCTTTCTTCACGTATACCTTTCTTTAATGCCTCAGACTATAAATGAATATAGATATTCATCAAAATTTGTTTCACATTCTTCTATTCTTTTAAGATAGCCAGGATTTAGTTTTTCTCCAGGAAAACATAAAGCAACTTAAAAAATTAACTTATTAAGTGAATCATTAAGGATATACTACATATACTAGTGTGAAAATTAATAAAGAAAATCTCAACTAAAATTAGAGTACAGAGCGCCTGTAAGGCGATCCCTCACACCCTACCACTCATTGTCAATTACCTCAGACAGGAAGAGACACATATTGCCTTTCCAACTGGAAGATGTTTTCTACTATACTACCCCAGCAGAAGAAACAAAGATTTTCTCCTTGCCCAGCAACAGCCCAGCAACAGCACAGCAAATGAGAGACTGCCACAAGAAGCCAATAAAAAGCCACTACATTTCCATCTCCCAGTTTCCACCAATGGGTTTTGTTTATACAGCTTCTCCCAATTTTCCCTTTCCTCTATTAAAAAAAAAAAAAAGAGAAAAAGAACAAAACAAAGTTCCTCTCCTTTGTTCTCCGACTTGCCTATGGTTTCACCATAGCATTCTTGTTCTGAATTGCAATTCTTCTCTGTTCCTGAATGAACCTATTTCTGCTGATAAAATAATAACTGTTATTTTTAAGGTCAACATTGGAAAGGTTTAAACAGGTCAAAGAAAAAATATCTATTTTGTGGGTGTTTAGACAATGACATTTTTCTCCATGTAAAATTTGTTGTCAAGAACTATTCCTTATGACTCATACTTCACAATCTGCCTTGTCTGCTCTACACGGCATCTCTTTCCCAGTGTCTTCATCAGCAGCCTCTGCTGTTTCACTTGAAATTAAAACTCATTTTGGCTGAATACTTTTAAGTCAATCAGAATGATTTGCGTTCTTCTATATTGAATTTACTGAAATGTTGGGAAATAGGTCAATGCTTGAATGGGGGCAGGAGGGGCTTTATAGGATTCCTCAACTGACCAGAATCCTCATGATTGGCAGTTCAGACGCTTGTGACTGAACAAATGCACATCGTTGCTTTCTTATTGGTTTGCCTTTCTCTTTTGGCTTATCCCATTCCTTTTAGAGGTATATCTCAGCATCCAAATGATCCTGACTATTACTTGATTTTAAAATGGGGGAGGCTAAAGAATAATGGAGACTGAGATGTGAAGCAGAGTAGTGATTTGTAATAGAATGCTGTGTTCTCTTAGAAAATGTTTTTGAATGCTTATTAGGGTAAGTATTTTTGTTTGTCACAATAACTAGTGCTTAATTCTTCTGGCATTTGTGTGGACAGAGATCAGGAATGAAGTCATTCTCATGTCCCATCTGACCTACTGGAGCTTCCGCTCTGCCACACTGCCTAATTTTCAGGTACAAATTCTACTTATTCTTTTTAAAATAAATTCATTATTTTCATATATATCTATATTTATGCCCTTTTTATGTTTATTTTAACCAATAAACCAGAGAGCCAAAAAAATATATACAACTGGACACCTTGGTCAATGTTGCTCAAGCAGTAGTTCGCTGTAATCAAAAGTGTCTGGAGGCGGGCTGGCTGAGTGGCACGATGGTTAAGAACTCGCTTGGGATGCCAGAGGGCCCCGGTTCGGATCCCACATATGAGGGCCAGTGACACTGCCCTCCANTGTATAAACAACATAAAATAGTTTCTTCCTTTAAGGAAAGCATTTCAACACAAGAGAAATAAAGAATGCAATAAAGAGCTTCAAAAGGTTTATACACTCTTTTTGCCCTTTTTAGTTAATTAAGTGACCTCAATAAAATGGAGGGCATCCATTTTTAAATCTCAGGATCTCAGAACAATAGATTATATCTGAAAATCAAAACCCAGATGGTCATCTCTGCTATCAGGGGAAGGGCAAATTCATGGGTAGATTAATTTAGCTTTTTGTTTCATCTATTTCTTTCATTAACTTTTTGTCTTTCCACTACTTATTGCTTAATTTTTCAGTTCTAAGGGTGGAGGGGGCAGGAGGCATAGACAGATATTGAGACTGAGGGACAAAGATGACATATTAAACTCTTGGCTAAAATTAAGTTTTTGGATTGTCTCTTTTATTTTTTCTCTGCCAGTTGACGATTAGACTACAAAAATCAATCAATTACGTTGGAATTAAAGAATTTCATTACATTCAAATGTGAAAAGAAGAGATTATTTTAAAAAAACTGAAAAGATAGGAAAAGGCTTTCTACTGTTTTGTTGTAAAGTAGAAAAGCAGCTTTCCTGCAAGCCACATCTAAAAGATGAGTCCAAACACCTGGCTTGCAAGGATGCCTTTGCTGCTGGGTCACAGGTCTGCTAAGAGCATCTCCCAGCTACGGAGAGGTTTCGGTGGTGCCAAACTCTACAACAGATGTGAAGCCTGCACCTTCAGAGACTGCATGAAGAAAGCTTGCTGAAATCTAAAGAGATTAAAGTGAAAAATGGGATTGGAAGAACTGAATAGGGACCTAAAGCATGAAAAGGTTTGGCATATGACAAACTGGTGCAAAGATTCTCTCAGTAAATCACTCATCCAACTTCCTTAGGAGCCTGTACCTTATGGGCGCTAAGTGTATTTTTTAAAGAGCTGAGTCAATAAGAATGGGTGTTCTATTATTAGTACGTGAAAAGTTTTGCCATATTTAACTTGGTATAACCCTCAGTGTTTTGCAAATAAGAACTTATTCAATATTTGTTTAATATAATTTAATTATAGATAGAATCTCTCAGTAGCTATGTATCAAGCCAGGGAAATGATTTTCTTTTCCTTTTTACTTCAGAATAATATTTACTTTGTGGGGGGATGGGTTTACTTAAACATCAAAGACATTTATTTAATCATTCAGCTAAATATAAAAATAATAAACCTTTTCAAATATAATTTTCAAAATGTTTTTACATTTTTGTGCTTAATTTTGTTATTTTACTAATTTTATTAGGTTAACTTTGATTGATACTGATATTCATATATTAAGAGGAATCTTTTGTTTTAGATGAAATTTTATCAGGCTTAAAACAATAATAATTTTGATAGCATTCTCTGTTTACTCAGAAACAGAGAAT
>NW_017731462.1:534071-562571 GCF_001890085.2 Hipposideros armiger | reverse complement strand
TCCTCCACAACTAGACTGAAGACCAAAAACGACAGCAACTTGTCTGTTCCCCTTCCCCAATTCCCCAGCGCTGTTCCCAGCCCCCCAATTCCCCAATAAAAATCTTTAAACAAAAAAGTGTCTGGAGGCTGATGATAACCACTTTGAGCACCTCTTATAATTGCAGAAGTCAAATGTGACTTGTATTGATCTTTTGTTATCGGTATATATTATTACAATTTTAATACAGTTTTCCTTTCTAAAATGTGTATATATATATATATTTTTTTTGGCACCCTCTGTAGATGCCTATCACTAACATGCTATCCTTCCATCTTTTGATAACTAATTGTGCCACATATAGATATAATCTTTTATTTCATATTATAATTCCATAAATTAAGGACAAAAAATCACTCTGCTTTAAAATAAAGGCTAATTTAACAAATTCTAGTTTTCCCAATGTAGTACTAATGATTCACCATACAGTATATATGGCACTGATAAAATTATCCCATGAATTTTTTCCTTTAATTCCTGGAGAACTAAAATTTTATCATTTCACCTGCTAAACCTTTAGAGGGTGATCACTTGAGCAAAAATATTCTACATTTCAAAAATACATACTCATATATTCAGGACCATTTTATATCTACTATCAATGCACACATCCTTTTAATATTTCTATGCTAAAATACATCATAACTTAATTTCCAACTTTACTGTCATAATTTAAAATTCTGAACATTGACCATAATATGATATGGTTCTGATAAACATTAAATTTTTCCACATTATAAAATTTAGGTTTCTCTAATACATCAATGGATATGATTTAAAATTATTCAATTTACTTCCCTTTTGAAAATGGTCTGGTATCCCAGATCATTTTTCAATAGCACTTTTTTAGGCTGATATAGTTTGACACAATTACTGAATCACATTAATACTTTTATGTAAGAGAGAGATACCATACACAAGGAAATAAGGAAGCTAAATAATTGACCACTGCTACACAACTCTGTAGCCTTTCCCCTCAATGGCCTCTATGGACATTCATTCCTTTCCTTCTTTCTCTCCTTTCTTCCTCACATCTTTCCTTCCTTCCTTTTCTCCCTCCCTGCCTTCTCTCTTCCCCCCGCCCCCCAACACTATTCAATGAGCAGTTATCAAGATAGATGTGTAATGATGATGGCACTCTGGGATTCATACCCAGGAAGAAAAATTTATTTATACCTAGGTGTGCACAACGAAATTTCCAGTTTATTTTCTTCTTTGAGTCTTTCCCCCCAATTTTATGGCAATGCTATTTGCTGTATTGGTGACAAGCCAGTGCCATTTGCACTGGCAGCACTGTAAGTAGTATTTATACCTGCTCATGAATGTTCAGCAGTGGCCTTCATGCGTAGAACATTTTCTGCTTTTCCCTTATAGTCTTTGTTTCTGTATTAAAGGTCTCCCCAAATCTATACCACCTGCATCTGAAGCTATTTGATAATTTGTTTCTGAATTCACCCTCCTGTATTTTATTCTATCTCTTTCAACCTGAGAGCTAAAAGATTGTCTCTTTTCTTTCTGATATGAATGTAAACCATGAAATTTAAATGCTGGCTAATGTGGAATGCCAAAGAACACTAGGTCTGTGTTTGGTCATTCCATCCCCATTCTGAGATTTGCCTGTCCTTGGTTTTATTTCGACCTTTGTGATTGACTTTTATTCAGATGGCATAAATATCCACAAAACTTTTGTTAAAGACTCATGTATTCTTTTTAAATGTAGAAATAATACTCAACAAGTACTATAATAGCTTTCACTGAAGTTTAGTGTAATATATACAGTGCTTCTTGAATTGTATTATTTTTCAATCAAGACTGATTCTCCTCTCACAGAGCCCTATTTAATTTCTTAGGGTAAAGCTCTGAAAGCTCCATTTAAAAATCTTCAGAAAGACTAAGGAGCACATCCCTAGAGTAGGTTAGTATACATTTTCTTCCTTCTCACACATACCTGTTGCCACAATACACCTACTGTGCAAAGACACATACGTACTCTGGAAGAATGTTTAGAGGTAGTGTAGATAGGAGCGAAGGGGTCTACTAACCTACTTGTTTCTTATTCTTCCCTCCATACTATTAAAATATGAGTAATAGTAGCCAGCACTTACTAAATGATGATAGTGGGATATGTATCATGGTAAGCCTTTTATATACACTAACTACTTATTCTCCACAAAAACACTAAGAAGCTATTTTATCTGAACTTTACGATTAATAAACTAATAGAGGTCTCACAGACTGATTTTCCAAGGTCTACTAGATTCTAAATATCTCACTTTAAATTGAAATTTAAGTTGACTTGATGCCAAAGCTTGTGTTTTAAATAGGCTCTCTTTCCTCAAACTTCATAAAATCACACCTGCATATTTACTGCTCAGGTGCCATCTTCCAAGTAATAGGAAATATTCTCTTCAGAGCCAAGTAGAGCTTGAGAATCCCTAAATGAGATATTCAATAACTTCCATTAGGCCATTCTCCTTGCTAGTCTAATGCCAGGGTTATATCCTGGCTCCTTATAACCCAGCACTCAAAAATCATGCATGTCATTTTCATGATCTGAATTTGGAGCTTGTTTCAGGAACATAGCACCTTGTTTGGCACTTTCTAGAACCCACATATGCTGCAGCCTCACTCCTCACCTTCAGTTCCCAGGTCTTTCTATACAGTACCATATCTTTCCAATCCCACTAACTCATCTTTCTGGATCACTGCCTAACCCTGGCTTTCTGACTCACATGAGTCCTTTGCTTGGGTCATCTTACAGTCACTCATATAATTGGGTCCTTTTAGACTTACTTCAGTATCAAATCTATCTATCAAATCTTTGGGTACTTAACCCTTTTGATGGAGTGTGTGTCTAATACTTAAGTTTCACAGAAACTTATTCTATTATATTCTAGGGACTCGCTAGGTGTTGAGGATATTTTGAAGGGAAAAGAAGATATGTGGAGGATTTCTCCAAGAGTGAAATTCCTATGTATTTTGTGTATCTTAATAATTGATTATTCATTTGAGATGGCTTTAGAAACAGATTTTTTTCATTAATGTGTTCAAAAGTGGAAGAGAAAGTGATATTTTTATACCTCGCAGAGAGATTTTCTTTTTTTCAGAAATAAAACTGTGACTATTGGAGGAGCGGTGACCCTGCTAAAATTGAATCATGATCCATTATCGGCTCCAGCAAAGCTGGCAGTGGGGCTTTGTGAGATAGACACCATGGCCACAGGGATAAGAGGTAATTACCTCTGGTTCGCATCACTGTGAGTGAGCATTTTTCCGGCCATCTATAGATACACCTTGGGAAGCTGCGGATAGAAGGTTACGACAGTGTTTTCAGGTGTGGGTGCTGAGGGGCAGCACCGGCTCTAAGCAGCACCCTTGGTAAAGGAGGCTCAGTCTGTGAGAAAGGTCCCAGAATTGGCCTCACAAATGCAGAAGCAAAATAGCTGGTGGCTGTGTGCTGAGAATCACCTGAGGCCTTAAGAAAAATAGAAGTTAGTAAGGAAAATAGAAAAAATAGAGGAGAATAAAGAAGATGCTTTTTATATAGTGGTAGAGAAAATAAGAAAAAAAAATTAGCAGTGAAAGAATACATTAGAAAACAAGAAACTGTCTGATGAAGGCAGGTTGGTGCTAGAGGTAAACACTTTTGTTTGAGAGTTTGGGGGAGAGAAAGAAAGGGGAAGAATATTATGAGGAAAATAAGAATGTTTCAAGACAACTAGAAAACAACAGGGCCATTATAAAAGATTTGAGAAATTCTAAAATAGAGAAATGTGACAAGAATGAATATAGAGCAAAAGTTGAGACCAGTGAAAAACAGATCAGTATTAAAAAAAGAGAAAGTCTGAAGAAAAAATGTGCAATAATAATAATAAAAGCTAACATTTGTATAATACTTATTCTTCCCCAAGCAGTGTTCTGAATAATTTATGCATGTTAACATATTTATCCCTACAATTATGCTAAAAAGCGACCACTCTCCTCATTTACTATGTGGAAAAACGAGGAACAGAAAAGGCGCAAATAAGAGCTGAAATTCCAAACTACAAATCTAGCTCCAGAGTCTATACTCTTAACGATTCTACCACAATGAGATACCACTTCACAGTCACTAGGATGATCATTATAAGATAATAATAACAACAGAAAATAAATGTTGGAGAGAATGTGGAAATTTGGAACCCTTGTGTATTGCTGGCAGAAATGTAAAATGGTACAGCCATTGTGGATGACAATATGGTGGTTCCCCTCAAAATTAAACTAGGTCACCATATGATCCAGCAATTCTATTTCTGGGTCCATATCCAAAAGAATTAAAAACAAGGACTCAAATAGGTATTGCAAACTCATGTTCACAACAAAATTATTCTCAATAGCCAAATATGGAAGCAACCTAACTATCCATTGACTGACAAAAGGAAGGAATTCTGACACATGCTACAAGGTAGATAAAACTTGAAGACATTACACTAAATGAAATAAGCTAGTTGCAAAAGGACTAATATTGTATGATTCCATTTATGTGTCATATAGTGTAGTCAAATTCATAGAGACAGAAAATAGAAAGGTGGTTGCCAGGGGTTGGGGGGAGTTTGGAATATGGAATTAGTGTTTAATGGGTACCTAGTTTGTTAAGGAAGATGAAAGTTCTGGAGATCAATGGTGGTAATGGTTTCCCAAAATGTGAATGTACTTAATGTCAGAACCATGTACATTTAAAAATGGCTAAAAGGGTAAATTGTGTGTTACATATACTTAACCATAATTAAAAAAAAAAGAATATTGTCTTTCTTTGAATTGAGTGCTGTGGAAGCTTAAAAGCTGAAAGCCAAATAATAAGGACTAATAAAAACAGGCAAAGACAGTACCAAAAAGAATAAATGTGGAATATTTGTACTTATGGAGACTATATATATATGTATATATATATATATATATATATATATATAAATAAAAAATAATATATATATGGTTTTTGCAATTTCATTTTTAATGGTTATGAAAAAATAACAGATACTTAATTAATTATTTTAAGGTAAATCTGACAGAAATAAGTAGAACTAATGTATGTAAAACCTTTTATATAACTATGAGTAAAGCTTTTTGAATAATGGTGCAATTACTATGAAATGGCATAAGGGGAACCCTCCTTAGACAGATGTCCTTAAGTAAATGCACAAGCAAGAGGTATTTGTTATCTTTCAATCATCTCCATAATATCTCATTAGTTATTGCTGAACCCTGAGTAATGATGACATCTCATTTTCAGTAATTCTAAAATTACCATGTAGAATATTATCCAGATTTTATTTTCATGATCTTGTCAATAAATTTAAGGTAGAATACATCATAAAGCAGCTGAAACCTATGTAGTATTATTTTCTCCAAATTTGAGCACAAAACGGATGTCAGAAAAACAGGATAAACTATACTATGTTTATTGTACTTTGTTTTTCCTTGGTCCTTATAACTGAAAATTTGCAATATATCTATTGATTATTAACACTTTATTTTCACTTTCAGTTTTGCATATGCAAGAATGAAATGCAAGAAAGTCTAATTGATATGAAAACATAAACTTACTGGGTAAGATTTCAACTGTTTTGAAATTCAACTTTAGAAAAATTTAATTTTCTGTTTTAGAGAAGCTTAGAATTTTTTTTAATATACTTGTAACTAGGAAGGAAATTTACAATGTAAATTTTACTTAAGTTTAGTTTTTCCTTTTGTTTCCTCCTATTTAAACCTCAGGAAACATATACATTTTTTTAAAAAGGAAATTTTATTGAAAACAAAAGTACTTTTGCAATTAAATTGAGATATTTGCCAAGTATGAACCACCTACTTTATTTAATATTAAAAGTTTGGTACAATAATCTAACCATCTTCAAAATACTTAACTCTCACTTTCATAGTTTGGTTTCCTTTGATGATATCATAGTAAGTGTCCTGATTTTAGAGTGTGAAATATTTTGTGATTTAAAATGACAGTCTTACAGAAAAATTCAGAAAGCTATAAAAAAGATACAGACAATAAATAACAAATGTAAATTCAATCTAGAACATTCATTCCTTTACTGCACAATGTAATAGACTTAATCACTTCATATGGAAATTCACATTTGAGGGCCAGTGAGCTGTTAACCTTCCCCATGTATCACGATTACTGCAACACCTAGACCAAATTTCTTTCTGATGATGCACTGCAATTGCACCATAAAGTGTTAAATAGTGGTTGGAATCTCTGGTTCCTTACTCAAAATGTGATTTCCACTGATGTAGTGTGACACTGTATTTTAGAAGCTTTCCAGACTTTGATTTAATATCCACTGATTTAATTTTAAATGTTATTCATAGAAAGATCCATCTATGCATCTGTATTTATAAATTGATATTTCTTTTGACTTTCTGCTTTTGCCTAGAGTATGGCTTTTATCTAGAGTACAGCTTTTATCTAGAGTACAGAATACAGTGATAATAAAACATATTTAGATTTACATTTAGTTTATACAATTGTATCAAAGGAGAACTTTAGTTATTTTCATTTTTACTGTAGAGCAGCTTGAAACAAAAATAGAGACATAGAAAGAAGACATAAGGCTCTGAAATGATGCAATTTATGTGTACATGCTAATTAAACAAATATTATAACTAAAATGCACACAGTGCTTAATATGTGCCAGGTACTTTTCGAAGCATTTCACATACCTTAACTTTGTTAATCCTCATAATAATCCAATGAGGTAGGTATTATTATATTATTATTATTATTATTATTATTATTATTATTATTATTATTATTATCCCCATTTTGCAGATAAAGAAACTGAAATAACTTGCTCACACCAATTAAGCAGCAAAGCTAAACTTGAAACCAGAAGTCTTTAGCTCCTGTTAGTCTTGCTAACTGTAAATTCGAACATATTTTAACTGATGTCTTTTAGCTCAGTGTTTAGGCCTTAGCCAAATTCTCCTTGCTAAAACATCTCTGCTTTAAGGGCAGATCAAAACAAAGAGCCCCCTGGACTGGGCCTACACAGATGCACATGATTGGGCTGGCAGCAGGAAAGGCCGCTTTCCCAGACACTAGAGTATTTGAAAAATAAGTGGTGCCACACAAGTGACATTCTGCTGGTCTCGCCCTTTGGCTATCTGGTTGGAACATGTGGAGCTGCCCTTTGAGTGGTAATAGGGAGGACTGTTTCAGTAGGGCATCATGTATTTCCAACACAGGGAATCATTTCAAATGGATGCTTCAGAGCTGCAATCCCCAGGTACATTTCATGGGACAGTAGTTGCACATGTTTTGTGGTTATTTTGTTTTTTGTTTGTTTTCATTTAATGTGTTTGAATCCATTAAATGCCTGGTTGTTACTTAAGAAAAGGATTCAGATAAAAATAAGTGTAGTGGTTTGAATCTTATTTAATAAACAAAAGTGTACAAGAAATATTATGTTTACCTATTTTAAAAATCAAATTAAGATCAATTTTTAAGGTGCCTGTCTTGCTAGCCTTGGCAGGGAATTCAACATTAGCCATTTTTAGGGTCTCTCTACCGCTGGCCTATAATCCCAGTTTGCACAAGAACACAAAGGTTTAGCAAAAGTTGTTGGGCTATTGGTCATGCTCAGTCCATCATGACAACTGCCGACATCCTTACTGTCACTTACTACAGCAAGCTTCTCCACAGCTTTTGTGCCTAGCTTGGGCCACAGGACTTGTTTTTTTTTTTTTTTCTCTAAAATGTAAAGCTCTGGGACCTAGGGTTCCACTATGCCATTCTAGCCGTTACTCTCTGGGCTGTGTCATCTGTCATGGATGATGTCATGGAGTGAGAGTGCATCCCTGTTGTTCCCAGGACCTGCTGATTTCAGGGCTGGTTCCCATTCTGGGGAAATTTCTCATTTATGTCTCTGTTCAAAACCCTGTCTTTCCCCTTAGGACATATCATCCTTTCTTTAATAACCTTAGACTTTCACAAAGACAAAAAAAGAGAAGGGAAATTAATCACTTGAAGCATCTTCTGCTTTGGGCCAGGAAACAAGAAATCAGAAAGGCTCTGACTACTTGACAGAATGGGGAGATGAGGACATTGCAGAAAATTAAAAATGAAATAAAACCTCAATAAATTATTCTGTCACCAAAATTAAACGCATTTTTTTCCTTTAGGACTTCTCAGAGAATTTAACCTCTACCTATGCATAATTAATCTAAACAAGGGAGATATTATGTAGCATTTTCCAAACATCTTTGTCCATGAAAACAAAATTTGTTTGTTTTTGGTATTTTTTTTTCCTTTTCTGAAGACCATCTTTCAAGGACTAATTTGGAAAATGTTTCTCTTAGAAAATGTTCTTACTGTGTGAACCTCAAAGATTCTCAAATTTGTTTTTTCTATATTTCACAGCTCCCACAGAGCATGCTATGTGATACCTTACAAGGATTATCTCTGTATTTTTTTAATATTAATATTTTAAAAAGGAGTTAGAAATGCTATTATAAAGTTAACATGCACTCGTCTTCAATTTTCTTCAGAGGAAATAACATATTTTTCTCTAAAGACTGCTCTTTCAGAAGAGGTCTCTGTGTCTTCTAAGAAGGAACCAAGCAACAGCAGACAGGAGGTGCATCTTCCCAGAGGAGATAATGCATCTCCATTATCTAATGATTCTGCAATGCTTCATCTAAGGGATGATGATTTTGAGCGAGGGAAGTTCCTTATTCTGAATCACTGGGTTTATTGGGAGTTAACAGGGGAAATAGAAACACATTTCATTTTTTCTTATACTCCAAGGAAAATAAAAGTCAAAAAACAAAGATCACAGAGGGAACTTATCAGCATGGAGCAAAAGGAAGTCAGTCATCTGTATGTTCTTTGGATTAAGATTTAGTTTGAAAAGTTGGCTAATTCATTGTCTAAAATGCTTAAGTGTCCTGTGCTTTGGAATTTGAATTCAGAAGTGTGTATGTTTCTTTTTAGTGGCAACATTGTGAAGAAGAATTATATGAAGTGCTTACAGTATGACTTTGGTCGATGAGCAAATTTTGGTCAATTGGTTAAAAACAGAAAGAAAGAAGAGAAAAATATCACTTGCCTAGTGACCTTGTGGTCAGACACTGAATAACTATCCATTGGGAGTGCAAGGCCCTTTGCTAACACTCTGAACACAGACAGATACTGGGCTGACCTTAACGTATCTCACAGCCTCATGGAAGGCAGACTTTATATAACATAAAACTAATTCTAGAGTATAAAGCAGCATGGAAATATAAAAGATAGGGTAGGTAAGAAAGGGGTTTTACCTTAGTCTGGGGAAAAGCTAAGGCAAGATATAGCAAGAAAAGGGAAAGTCAAAGGCAGGGTTGACATTCCATATTCATGCTGGAGGAGAAAGCCAGACCCCACGTGTGTGTCACAAAACATACAGAGCATACTCATTACTATTTCTATTCAAGTTGTTCTGCCAAAATAGTAAAAGTAAGAACTACTGGTCTTATAGATTTTCTGCTTTTATACTCTTCCATAAACTTCTGCCACCCACCTTTATTTTCTCATCAGTAAATTATATATTTTTTTTCTTTTTTTCAAATATGAAGCACAGTTAAAATAAAAATCATAGATTATGAAAGTGTTTTTAACAGAAGAAAATTAGGTATTTTCTATTGTCCAGTATCTTAACACTGCATTTTTTCTTCTTTCATCCAAATTCATACTCACAAACAGCATTTGAGGATAGTGTGGGGTTGAGGTGATGTGTAAATTAATCAAACAGCAGTTTTGCTCAATTGCAACCCTATCAAATAATTCACCTTGGTATTCCAGGTTCCTAGACAGCAACCACCACCCCCCCATCCCCCTCCACCCTCTACCTCCTGCTGAAATTCCCAGAAATAGCTTTTCAGGTGATGGCTATCAACTGATGGTTCTACAGTGTGAAACCACTCAGGTTTCCTAATGCTTGACCAAGAAGATTTCCAAGCCCTTTGTATTTCAAGTTTCTTCATTATTATCAAGTCTAAGATATTTACTCACTTTCCTTACTTCTTAGTAGCTACTACTATTGGCTCTGGCTTTGGGGATTTTAGTCTCACAATTCAGACTGTGGAGGAGAATGCTATCTTCCCAAATTAACCATGCCCTCTCCATCCAGGATGGTCCTGTAAACAAGCACACAGACCCCGTCACATTCGTGTATTTGTTTCTCACATCTCTTACCAAAACATTTTAACTATATTTTTTATTAAATGTATTTTCTTACTTATTTTCTGTTTTCCTCATAAAAATGGAAGTTTGGTGAAATGAGGAAGTTTATCTGCCTTGTTTGCCTCTAAATCTCCAGAGTCTGGCATACAATAAGTACACAATAAATGTGTGTTTGATAAATTAATAAAGGAAAATATATTTATATCTCTTCCTTTATCCCAGTGCTTAGTATACTATACATCTTTCCTAAATGTTTCAGCAAAATTTCAAGGGTACTAATGAAAATTACTACCATAAAACAAACAAATAAAACTAAAAACAAACATAGGAAACTTAACAATGCTCTTAAGTTTTACAACGTTGTAACAAGTGTGTGCCATATATATTTTTATCTTTTCTTTTTTTCTAAATAAATAACTCAAGTCTCTGCAGATTTTTCTTTATAGGATTGGGGCTCACTTGCACTTTTCACTTCACCTTTAGGGACTTCTTTCCTCAGAATTTAATTAAGAAAATACAATTTGGGCCTCTAAACTCATATGTGCAATCAGCATGACTTTGTGTCTCAACTTTATTTCCCAACTCAGTGTACATAATACAGATTTTCTCCATTCCCCCAGAAAAGCAGTATGAAGTCCATCTTGAGGGCTTCCTCCTCCATCCTCAGGTAACTAACATTAAGGGCATCTTTGTGTCACCACCTTGTAGTGAAAGTACCGAGAGTCCCACGAGGGTTTAGAAAACCATCCAGAGGATCTGAGATGTTTGCTCTTAACAATGTATTGGAGAGAAATAATGGCTCTATCAGTCCTATCTCATCAATATTTAGTCACTGGATTGATTTGTCATATAACAGCCTAAGGCATTATTGCTGTCAGAATAACAGGAAAGATATGCTGTACTGAAATGAATTAACTGGGAAACTTTCCTCATTACCCCTGGTAAATCCTCTTCTTAAACTAGCTCTCCTTGGTGTCAGATCCTGGTACCTAACATGCTAGTGAACAAAAATGATCAAATTGTTAATTCCATATTGAAATGTTACGAGTTGGGCTGATAATATTGACAACAAGAACTGAGACTCACCCAACTAGGAGTCTAAATATATTTTCTTGAATTTCTTTTCCTCAGATAATTAACCTACTAGGACACAGGAGTGTTAGCATATCCTCCCTTCACAATTTCCTGATCTGTGTGAAAATATGGAACACAGAAAAGAAATTCTTAACATCAATTTATATTAGTGAATATAATAAATCTAAAATGCTATTAATCAGGCTATTGGCATAGTAAATTGACTGTCTAAAAGAATTTCTAATCCAAGCAAACAATATTGAATATATGTAGATATCTTAAATATACTTAGGCTTTCTTGAGCCCGTGTCTTTCTACTTGTCTTTCCTATCATTCATGCTTTTCTATAGTCCTCATGAAGACACTCATCTTCAAAGGGCCAGCAATAAATTCTTCAGTTGACCACCTCAGTTGTTTGTGGGTGGGTATCATCTCCTTTTAATCTGTGACTCACCTTGTTAATTCTATAAAATGTAAAAGACGAATGAATTTTTATTTTTTTTTTTATTGACTGTAGTTTTCTTTTTCTCTCTTTCTTCCTGGAAACTTCTGCTCCATCTACCAGTTGGTATATCATTTCCAATCTCTACTTAATGGCTGCTCTGCCTAAACAACCCTCTGAGTCCTTTCATTTTTGGTGTATCCTGTAAGAATCCACGACAATGATGGCTTCTCCTTTTAGTGTTTATTTGTTTTTGCTGTTTTGGTGATAGATTCTTTTCTTGGTACAGCTTGCACTTGATGAGTCTTAATGAGATGATGTTTTGTGCCAGAACTTAATGGTCCAGTTTCTGTTGGTCACCTATTCTAATGGTAAAGTTGTTTGGTTTAATAAGCCCATCACCAATCTTTATGGGGCAACAGTAGAACATGAGTCACATTTGTGCAATGTTGAAATTGGTATTTGTTATTGTTTCTCATTATTTACTGAAAAACAAAGAATCCTTGGTTTACATTTGTAGAGACATTCAACATGTTCTCCTGGAAATAAATAATTTGCTGTTTTAAGATTTTACATTTAGGTTAGAACTGTAGAAAATGTAATGCTAATAACAGAAATTAGATGGTCAAGAATTATTGGTAATAAATATTGAATTAAGTTGATCAGAAATAAAAACTTACATAGTACTTTTCTCTAATGGTATTTTAACAAGATTTTTAAACTCTTAATTGTTATATAAATATTTATTTTATGCATTTGAATAAATTTGTGATTTTAAGAAAATATGTAACTAACTGATCTTAATTATTTCTGAAAAATATCTGCATAAATGACAAGTGATAATTAAGTTAAACATGTTATTTGTAGAGTAGAAACGATTGCTTGCCACTGGTATGCTATTAAAATGTATTTTAGAAGTTACACATACCTAAAAATAAGCCAAGTTTAAGACATCAAAATACTATCACATTTCACTAACTGTTTCAGTTGTATTCTGCATCGCTTAGTTTTCAGGACAACAGAACATTTCAATATTACCTACAAATATCCTTTACATCAGTACAGATGTTATTAAATTTTTAGAACTTAATTTTCTATTCTTTGCTCAGATGGAATCGCACATTATCAGAGATAATTTGGCTTGTGTAAACTGAAGGAAAGTTATAATTGTCATAGCTATGGACATGGATTTCCTTATCGAGCAAATTAAAAGTATTACTTAAGACTTATTATTTCATAGTCATAATTACTGGAAATTATTTTCTGACTGTTGTATAACACATTGAAATGTCAAAAATATGAAGCCTCATTTATGCTTGGGATGTAAAATGCTTACTACCAAGAGAAAAATATTGAAAAAAGCATGTCTTTCTTATTTTAGAGTTTATGAGAAAATCATATTACTCTGATAATCCTTATAGTAAAATTGTCTTCCACAGGTAGTGGTCTTTGTCCCATTTAATCAACTAAAACAGAAGTTTTCAAATATTTTTGCTCATGCCCAACCTAAAAGAGTTTCAAAAATTATATATTCCCTCATAGATTTTCATAATATGTAAAGTTTTACATTTAAATATTTGCTCGGATAAAATTATTTTGGTGTTATGTATTATGTCTATGCTTTATATGTATTTTCATCAAAGTCTTCGAGGTATAAACTTAGCATATTCAATTTAAGGAAAATATCTAGCACTATTCAGTCTTTGATATACAAAGCAACCAAAAAAGACTAGTATGTCTGAAAATGCATGTTTTTATTTAAAAAATTTAATTCATGTTCTAGTATGCATCACGGAGAAAAATTTTCCTTTTAAATGCTAATTCTAAGATAGAAAGAGAAACTACTTATGTATATAAATAAAATGTTACCCTAGGTTTATAGTATGTATGAAAATTGGTGCTTACTCTTTACAATTTTTTTTAGAAGCCCTATTTGCTTTGCTCTCACAGACGTCACCTCAGTGGCAATGTATTCTTAAAACAACCTTGTTTGGTTCCCTGGAGCTAGTGAGAAAGAACATTCTGCCTGCATTGTAGAAAATAGATGACAGTGAAGATAAGACCAGAGCTAGCAAAACAGTCAGATGGCTGCTGTAGCAATGATGTAGGTGAAAAATGTGGTGCTCTGGACTTGAAGATGGCTATAAACATGGATAGGAATGAACATACTGGAGAGAGATATATAAAGAATGATCAACATAATATATTTATTGCTTAGATAAGTCAAATTTAGCTCCCAGGGGTCTTGCATGGAAAACTAACTGGTTAATGGTGCCATTTACCAGATCAGGTAACAAGAGATGCAACTGGCCCAGCCGGCAGGAAGCAGAGATGATGAGTTCATTTGTGGGAATAGTCTCCAGGTCTTCCATGACATCCAAGTGCAATTTTAAGTACACAGTCATACATGTCTGAGCCTCTAATGTATCTCTGGTGAGAGAGGTCAATACTACCTGCCTTTTAGTCAAGCAGTTTCAGAAATCTGCTATTTATAATTTCCTTAGTTACTTATAAAGATAATAATAATAATAATAATAATAATAATAAAGATATTGACAATGGTTCCAAGTACACACTTTCTATTTCTATGATTTCTCCTTTACCTACTATTCCACATATTGAATATCACATTCTATTATACATCAAAGTAAAACTCATTCACTTAGTCTTTCATTCTTCTTTAATAAACTTTTATATATATATATATATATATATATATAGATATAGAGAGAGAGAGAGAGAGAGAGAGAGAGAGAGAGAGAGAATTATACAACTATGCAGATCTCATTCAATGAATTTCACAACCTGAATACATCTATGTAACCACCACTCAGAGCAAGAAATGGAATACTATTAATACTGCAAAAGTCATGTGATACCCTTCCCAATCATTTTTTTTTCTCTTCAATAAAATTAGCCAGTATCCTAACTCCTAACTTTTCAAGTTTCCCTATTTTCTTGTTGTTGTTGTTGATTTTAACCTGATTTTGTGGGAACTCATTTGGAATCTCAGAGTTGGTATGAATATTATTTTAAGCTGAAGACATTTGAAATTCAACAGATGCAGGAAGTAGCCTTTTTAGAGCTTCTCTTATCTGACTAAAAGCAGCAACTTTTGAGAAATGAAAACTATTATAAATTTCCTCCCTTGGGAAGTTTCATGGTCACGAAAAAGATTAAAAAAAATAATAATAAAAATAAATAAAAACCCCACTAACATCTACATAAGCAAACATGATCACAAACTTTCTTATCTCTCATCAGCTCTCCTAAAAACCCATTTGTCTTTCCTAAAATTAACTATTTGTTTTTCCCATGGAAGACTTTTCTGCCCCTTTCTTTTCCCTGCTAAGTTAGGTATATAAACCTCTAATTTCAACCATTCAGGAAACTGGCTACTTCTTTTGTTAGTTCCTGTATGCATATGAATAAGCCTTTCTTCCTTTGATCTGTATTTTGTCAGTTTAATTCCCAGGCCCAGAGGAACTGAACCTAAGAAAGTAGAAGTTTCTCCTCTCCAACAATATAAATGGAATTATATAGCATGTTCTTCTATGTGTCTGGGATTTTTGCTGAAAATTATATTTGTATGATTATTTTCATTTTTGAGTAGCATTTCTTTATGTGAAATTACAATTTCTCCATTCTGCTACTCAAATCATTTGGGGTTGTTTTAGTTATTCATTAGTGAATCAATGTGTATGATGTATATTTATTGAGTACTAATTTAGCATCACACATTGTTCTAAGATAAAAAATACAGATAAGACACAATTTATGCCCTCAAGGGTCTTACATTCCTATCGCAGTAATAAAAGATGAACAAATGGAACCAATGCAAGTGATATAAGATTACATAAACAAGATATTGTTATACAAGGACAAAAAAATATAGTTAATTCTGCTCAAGGAATGAGACTAAGGAATAACAGAGGAGTAAGAGGCCTTTGATCTAGAAGCCTGAGCAGCAGGTAGAGGGTAGAGGGAATAGCATGTGTAAATTAATTTAGGAGAGGAAAAAAATATGGCAGATTTAAAAGAAGCAATTTCAAATGCATATTATTGTTATAGTGTGATTTAGGGATAAGTGATTATGTTGCAAATGAAGTTATATGTATTTTCTAATCAAATTTTTGCTTTTGAAAGGATACTTGTCACTATAGAGACTAGAAATAATGGAGACAAGAGGAAAAGGAAACTAAGTCAGGAGACCCATCAAAAGATGAGGGTTAAAGCTGATGAGAGGCTTAGGTATGGAGAGAACAGGGATTTGGTTCTTGACTGCAGAAGGACTCTAAGGCAGCTCTTCAATTTCTTAGCAAACAATGTTCTCAATAGTCAGGCTGAGGAGAAAATTCTGCAATAAACACATGAAGTTCAGATTTGCACTTGTTGAGTTTGAATTATCTAGTAAGCAGTTTGTTGTTCACAGAGCTGGGAAATTTACATTACCCATGTCAGTGAATTCTATGACAGAAATAATATCAAGCAAAAAGTGAGTGGAAAAAAATGGTGAGAGAAAAAGTAAAATTGGGCCTGACAAATGTGGAAATTTAAGGCAAAGAGGGAGGACGAAGGAACATATGCATTCTTTTAATTGTGTACTTTTTTCATAGTCTGCTTTGATTTTTATTTCATCATTACCTATCATGTATTATGCAATTTTGTATAACAAAAGTCGTGGATGATAGTTATAGTATACTTGGCACCACACTATATAGTACACATATGCAAAGTATAAATATTTGTTCTCAGGCTAACTAGGCAATCTCTCTCTCTCCGTTTATTTGTTTGTTTGTTTGTTTTTCTCTTTCTAACAATAGATAAAGAAATATAAGTCAATCATTCTCATTAGTTCTTGGAAAAATGTTGGTTATCTTAAAACAAAATAATGTTCTTACTAGATAAAAAAAACTTAAGAAGATATAGATTGATATTAGTTGTGATGCTCTTATTTAACTGTATTTTTAAAAACTGCATTATTTTCACAGTTGAAATAGAAGCTAAAGTTGTAACAATATACAAATATACGTGCACGTGTTTCAAAAGCTAAATACTGTTAGTTCTTTTAGCACTGATTTTCACCCTCAGAATTGTCCCAGTTTTGATGATGTAAAAAAATATGAACACATAATGAGCAATTAGGAAACAAACCAAACTACTGAAAAGTGAAATTTGTGGTCTTCATGATGTTCCACTAAAATTTTGTGTACCATTTTCGTATGATATTTACTTCTAGTCACTCTCAATTTGTTTTGGATTTTCAACGGGTGACTTTGGGGTGAAAGATGCCATTTCCTATCATCTCTAATGCATCCAACCACCCCACACATTGGAACAACCATTTTTAATGGGGAACATTAAATCAGCTTTGCCTTTGGCACAAAGTGTGAACCTCTGCTCTTGTACGAGTCATCCTCAGAAATGCATCAGCCCCTCTGAATCAATGAGTGACTGTGCTACTTTGTAGTAGATATGACAATAACTTACACGGAATTCCTGACCTAGCTGTTATTTTTACAAATTAGAAAATCAGAAATGCAGTTATAAAGATAAACTCTAGTCAGTATCTCAAAGATCTGAAGAAAATGAAGACAAGACTATTAAGATTTGGGCCACAGCCAAGCAAAGAAATGTAACAAACTCCATTTTCATCACTTCTTAGTTGTTTTGTGCACATGTGGAGTGTGCCTTAGACTAAAACCTATAAACAAGGGAATATTGGGTAGAATGCAGGCCAAATTTACCTTCCAGATGGAACTAACCTAGACAAGTGATTTTTTTTTTTTAGTATATTTGCAAAACTAAAGTAATTTGAAAACTTGTTTACACAGTTGTTTTCTGAATTGAAGTTGATATCCAAAGTTACTTAATGGTTCTTCAAAAAACTTGAAGAGTGAAGTAGGGAACATAGAGACATGGAGAAATGATGAAGATAAAGCAAAAAGTATAGGTTATGAAAGAAGATGTAAATAACTGATAATCGGCGAAAATATTTAGCATGATATTGAAAATCTCTACTGAAATTCCAGTTGACTTTAATGATTTCTATTCTGTATATGAGTCTATTTTGTGTTGAGAGATCCTGCCCTCACTATGCACACCCTTAGCTTAGCATAGTTCCACCCACTGAGCATTTCATTGGCCACAGCAAAGAACAGACTCACCATCTCTGAATAATGAGAATATCAGCTTGACATCTATAGCAGCAGTTTGAAGAGTTAGAATGTAACACAAATAAATTCTAACCACCCGCAGCCCTGGCCCCCAGTTTTCCTTGTGCATGGGCAATTAGTCCTGGTAAGTTGGAAATTTCTGTGTTAATAGGTAATTTAACAGAATAGCTAAGAATGCTGTATTTTACTATGGAGGGATTATAGCTTTTCTCCTTCAGTGATTATACAGTGAATTGTGGCTCTGAGTGATAGTAAATTCAAATGTGTTAACAGTTTTAAGTATTTTATAGGTTATTTAGAGGAACCCACTCATGTGTGTGTGTGTGTGTGTGTGTGTGTGTGTGTGTGTGTGTGTGTGTGTGGTGTGTGTGCATGCGCAAAAAGTAAATGGCAAAGTAGAGACTGACCAAAATAGGTTTTAAGTGGCTTTTATAATGTGAATATGACAGGAAGTTTGAGATAAGAAATTAAGATCCTTTTTAGAGGCACATAAGATCATGAATAGTTGGCTGACAAATTATGAATGAGGTTACATTTCCTTTTCCTGGCATTGTGGGGTCACCCAGACACACTCATCCAGCATACCCCCAGGTATCCAGAAGGAAGGGGTAGAACTTTTCAAAATGCATCTAGTAGACAGAGTATTAGGTAAGAAAAAGAAATCAAATTGAAATCAGGGTTTGTGGAGATAAAATCTGGACTCAATCTCAAATGTGATAGGATCTTACACTGAAATTAAAGAGTTCAAATAGTTTAGTCAATAAAGTCTGATCTTTAAGTAAACTGTTGTCAGTATTACTAATTTGCACATCAGTGGTATCTTTATATTATTATCTCCTAAAAAATCATTAAAATATAAAGAATATTATTAAAATGGAAAGGTAGATATTAGCATGTGGTAAAGCAAATATATTTAAACAAGTCCTTTCTTTGGTTGTAGTACTAAAAACTGAAAATTGTAAGCAAAATACTATAAATGAAGAAGGTGCTGGAAGACATGAAATGACAGCTATATTTACTTCTTATTTTAGCCAAATTTGTTGACACTCTTGATTTCATCTCCTTATATCCTTTTACTCGATTTCTAATTAGCTCTGCCTCTATTATTAATATAATACTTAATTCAAACAGCTCGTGTCCAATTTAAACTGACAATGTTACAAAATCTAAAGAACACATATTTACTTTTAATCGTGTTGATCATTTTCTCCCTCTTTACACATGGTCTTATCTTAGCCTCCATGATGAGCACTATCCTATTTTCCTCTTCTGCCTGTGCTAAATATTCAAGTTACTTAGAACTTGATCAGGGGTTTTATTCTGTAGCTCTACTCTATATCTAAAGCATTCTCAAATATTTCATGGCATTAAATATAATCTATATGCTTACATTTCCCAAATTTACATTTTAAAGTCTAACTTAACACTCCAGCAATTTCATATATTCAAATACCTTCTTCTCGTAGCTTATTGAAGGTTCGTTTGTGTATCTCAAAAATAATATGCCCTTAGAGGAAGTCTTTATGATGTTCTTGACTGTAGTTTTTTCTCTCTGAAACTTTTGCCCTATCCCCCACACTTTTCCAAATCAGCAAATGTAATCATAATTAACCAAACTTCTCAAACCATAAACCTGAAACTCATCCTGATTCCTCTATTCCTTACTCCCCCATATCTAATCAAACAGTGCTGGTTATTTCCCCAAAGAGACCTTAAATCCATCTATATATCTCCAACTTGACTTTCATGGTAATCCAAGTTATCATCAGCACTTACCTAATAAAACTTCTTTCTAACTTATCTCAGCATTTCTATTTTTTTACTTTC
This sequence comes from Hipposideros armiger, assembly GCF_001890085.2. Lineage (NCBI taxonomy): Eukaryota > Metazoa > Chordata > Mammalia > Chiroptera > Hipposideridae > Hipposideros > Hipposideros armiger. Next base: position 542,809 of record NW_017731462.1, on the reverse strand, counting down.
CTGAAATGAATTGTGCACAAAGCAGCCAGGATTAGGTTTTAAAGAAGGGGGAAAAAAATCTTGAATTAGACCTTAAAAGCTTCTGTGGCATATTATGGCAGTTAGAATGAAATAAAAATATCTTGGCATTTCCTACATAGTCCTTTCTAACATGATGCTGCCAACATTTCCATCCTCCTTCATACCTCATTGCTTTTTACTCTCTTCCTTCCAATTCCATTGTTTTTCTAAGTTTTTAAAACATGCCAAGTTGTATCTTAGCTCAGTGTCTGACCCATTTTATTTTAAGTGATGTTGGGCAGATATCTCAAAACAAGTAATGTATTTTTTTTAGACTCTGAGATGAGAATTATCATGAACATCATAAGCTTTAAAGATAGAGATGAATAACAATAGTCACAGGGATTTAAAGTAAAACATAGAGAATATAGTCAATAATATGGTAATAACTATGTATAATGTCAGGTGGGTACTAGACTAATCAGGGAGATCACTTCTTAAATTATATAAATGTCTAACCACTATGCTGTACACCTGAAATTAATATAAAATAATATTGAATGTAAACTGTAATTGAGAAATTTCAAAAGGGGAGAAAAGGTGAAGGGGAATAAGAGGTTCAAATTTTCAGGTATAAAACATAAGGCACTGGGATATGATGTACAGCATAGGGAATATAACCAATAATACTGTGATAGTGTGGTGCAGTGTCAGATACTTGCTGGACTTACGGTAATCACTTCATTAGGTATATAAATGTTGAATAACTACTGTGTATGCCTGAAACTAATATAATATTGTATATTAGCTATATTTCAATAAAAATCTTTAAAATAATTTCAAGAAAAAAAAGAGATGAATATAATAAACAATGAATGGTATCAGTGATTCTGTGTTCCTACTCAGTATAAAGATAAATGTACAAAACTCACAAAAGTAACAGTTAACTTTTTGAACAGTTAACATATGTACATGTGCACACACACACACACACACACACACACACACATACACCATATATTAGTCCTTGTAGGTGGTTTTAGTTTTCAATTTGCTTCTAGCTTTTGCATAATAGTAGTTTTGCATTTAAGCCATTGAAACATAAATATAAAAAAAATTACTTTGTTATCAGAAAAATCTTACCACCTACATTTCCCAACTGAATTCTTGGGGAAAATAACAGGTTTAGATTATTTTACAGTGTAAAACATATTCTTCCAAAATTATAAAAATTAATTTCTTCTAAAATGGAGATCACCATTCATTTGCAAAGTCATATAAAATACATATATTGCACACACTCAAATGTTTGTCTTTGAATTAATAATCCTATCTAGAGTATCAGGAAAAAAAATCTAAAACTTGTACAAATCATATTAATCTTTTGCAATGGAATTTTAAAATCTTTACAAATGTCTTGCAAAAGTAACACTCTGGACATGCAACAACTGTACTTAAATTTTCATGTTTGAAATCTTCTACAGTGCTTCAACGAATTTGGCATATTTTTCATCTGTGCAAAGATGCACAATTTCACACTCAAACTCTCTAGCATTCTTTGTACCCAAGGAATACATTACTCCGCCAAGAGGTGATTTTTGTGATCCATTTATTGCTTGTGTATTAAGCAATGACAAGATAAAAATAATTCTACCATCAGGGACTCCAGAGACTGATGGAGAAAGAAATTCCTTGATTTTGTTGTAATCCTTTTCAGATGAAAAATCAGTTCAGCCGCCTAAGTCTGAACTTCAGTGTCTTCCCAAATGCACCAGAGAGGAAAAGCCTGATGCACAGAGAAGAGCCGATGTTAAGTATGCGCCTTGTATGTGCCATGAAAATCATGCTCTGACTGGGCTACTGCATCGCACAGCTCCTGGGGGCACAGGCAATGCTGTCCATGTAAACAATACTCCCTGGAGTTGTGCGGTTCACAGCATGCGTACCCACCCCTGGCGGCCTCAGCTAGGACTTCACTTCATGCTTCAATACAGTTCCAGGGAGTTCATTTTGGAAACACGAAAGCATCAAAGGCTCTTCCTTTTAGCTTCAGAAGCAGCTGATTTTCAAGATAATGGCGGAAAAGCATATCATTATGAAATTCAACATTTACTTTACAGGCCATTAATGATTAGCTGAAGAGACTTTTTAAGTAACCATGCTTGCTGGGGGACATGGAGCCAAAGTTCTGTGAATGATTTCATCTTGCTCTCCAGTAAAGCTTTTAATTATGGATACTTTAAAAAGTGCATTACATTAATTAGCTATTTGCTCAACAGGCTGCCGCTTCCCAGGGCTCTGTCTTCCAGTTCCCCTGACTCCGTGGCTGCACTTGGCAGTCGCTATACAGCAAGAGTAAAAGTTCAGATGTTTGAAAACAGAATTCAGTGATCCTTTGCCAATATGAACAAAATAGATACGAGCATAAGAAAAATAATGTATAGCACTGCAAAAACACTGCTTCATTTCTCAAACACAGAGGGAGTGCAGAAAGAAATAAATTGCATCGGGCCGCTTCGTAGGATTAAAAGAGAGGTTTACAAAGCAGCTCCATGTTTTCTTTTTCCCTTTTTTTTTTCCATTGTACCATACATCATTACTCTAATATTATTTGGATAGGAAACTGATTTAACTCAATTACCCTTAACTGAATTCAGGATATGTTACTCACGCAAACAGGAAGAGTGGAGTAGCATGAGAATAACATTAGGGTTGAGACAGAGAAGAAATATGCCACCCACCCAGCTGCCCACTAGTGCCATTTCTTTTCCCATCCATAATTACATTGCATCCACAATTTTATTCTCTTCACAGAGACACAGAATCTGACTTTGGGAGTTATCTTTCTAAAACATTTCTAACGCATTGGGAAAGTCTCACAATTTCAAGAGTTCCCATTGGAAATGCTGGACCTTTCTCCCGCAAACTGTTTCCTCCTAAATGTGATTTTAATCCCCAATTTAGGAGGCTAAAATTCTTGTTTGGAAATATTTTTTTAGTAGCATCCTTCTTACATGACACAAGCATGAATTTGTTACAGAAAATCTGGCTGCAAAAAATCCCACCAAAACCAAAACCCAAAAACATGGAAGGGGTAAGAACCTGGGAACAACGCAGGGCTATTGCAGGGGCCAAATTTGATGTCAACTGGCTGTAGGTGTTAAAGCAAAGTTCAGCATCTGCCCTGTGCAGCTCCTGGCAGCCATCTCCACTACTGTTAATCTCTCTCTTTTGTATTTTCCTGTCCTATTCTCCCCACACAAGCCGGGCAATATTTACAATCAGGGCATAACAAGCTACCTTCTCCAAGATATAAGATCCGCATTTCCTGGTTTCATACTGTGGAGGTATCCTAGGTAATTCATTCATTTATAACATCAGCTAAACAGGTCTTGGATGTATGAAGCACTGATCCACATTATCACCCTTACAATTCTGCATGAAAAGGGCATAACTCAGAGGGCACAACACGATTTTTAAAAAATATGTGAACCATTAAATGAGATGAGAGAAAAATATCTATCAAATACTTTCCCTTTTGCCAAATAATTGAAATGTGTGCCATATGTGAACATTGATGATGGTTCTTCTGGAAAACGCTTACTTGGTTTGAGACTGTCTCAATATTTTAAGCATAGATTTCAGAAATGGACTGTGTGAAGACAGATGGTTCAATGGAAGGCCCCTCCATGCTAGCCCAGGTGCTCAGATGTTCCCAGCAAGGGGAACTGGTTCAGATCCACTGGGTTGGCTTTCCCTCACATTAGGACTCAGAGCCTTTGAATGGGGATTAATACTTTCCATTCTGCAATTCCACAGTTTCGCCCTAACCTGTTTTGATAAGGGATGAGAGTGTTGAGGATCTTTTATTCACCCAACCTCTGCGCTAGACAGGGACATAGGTAATAAGAGGAAAATGCCTTGTATGTGAAAAGTGACACATAATCTACAAAGAGCTTATCACACTTGATCATTTGCCATAATCTTCCAACAAATGCGTTAAGGAAAAATCATCAACTACCATTTTTAAAATGAGGAAACTGAGGCTCAAAGAGGTTAAAAGGTTTGCTCAGGATCATATAACAAATAAATGGTAGAGTGGGTGCTCAAATGCCAAGTATTATATTTCTAAATTCAACATTCATTTAACTCACTGCCTATCTTTATATTGCCATGAGACTTCAAATAGTTCTATGTGATCATAAGGGCTTCCTAAAAATTTCCTAATGACCTAAAATAAAAGAGAAGATAGATATTCCAGAAAACAACTTATGATGTCCATGTTTTTGTGGGGAGCTCTTTATTCATTTGATAGGAACACTGACAAACCAGAGAAGAGTTTTAGAGCAGAGCACAAGTCCCTGGAATCAAAGGCTAGAATTAGGTTAATTTGTTTTTAGCACATGAAAATATATCTTGTGAACAATGTAGCTGCTAAGCTGAGGCTGCATTTATGGTGGTGACACACAAATAGGCAATACACACACACACACACACACACGCATACATACATACACGTATATGTATATCTCAATAAAATTAGAAAAAAATTTAAAAAGTCTTTGGCATATTAGGACCATTGCTGGCCCATGACCTCCTTGAAATGAAGGGCTTTAACTTTTCCTTTTGAATCTTTCTTTTATCTACAAACTCGCCCAGAAGACCCCCTCTCCCTCCACAGAAACTACTGTCCCTCTTACTTCTAACTTCACTTTATAGAATAGCACCTGGATTGGAGCTGGAGCCGAAGCTCCCTGCTGAAATACTGTATTACTTGGGACTTACATTGGTTATATGTTGAAGCAGGATCAATATCACTTAAAAAAATAATAAAATAGGAACCCAGACCAAGTTGTTATGACCTTTAGACCAGTCTAACCTTGGAGAATAATTTAATTTTCTATTACATGGAATAGCTACTAGATCTCAAAAAGGTATCAGAGAACTACAATGATTACATATGAAAGTCAAAAATCCAGTGAATAAATCCTAGTTATTACCAGCTAGAAGAAAGAATATGAGTTCTCTTCATAAAAGACTATGCTGTGTGTTTTGCAAACTTCTGAAGAGCTGAGTATAGTTTCTGCCTCTTCAGATGTGCTCAATTAATATTATGTATTATTATTATTGGGTCCCTGTGGTACATCATCAACTGCTTCCTCTAAACACATGATACTAACTCTTGAATCATTGCTCTGAGTTGTTCGATTTCAAACCCAAATAACTGCAGCTCAATTTTTAAAACAACCCATCATCCTGTATCAGAAGAAACTCACCCTACCTATTTTGTGTTACTCTAAAGTTAATAGAAAAAGTCACCTTTTTGATAGATAATTCTTGAGCTCATGTCCAATTTTATTCAGTATCTTCATATGGATCTTCAATATTATCAGTAGTAGAAGTATCCTTGAAGCTCACATTGTGATATACAAACAGGGTAAGGTTACAAAATTTGATAACTGCACTCTGTGTTTATTGTAATATCTTTTTTTATTTTATTTTTTTAAATTAGTTTCAGGCATACAACAGTGCGATAGTTATATTTTTACCCCTCAAAGTGACAATCCCCCTTCCCCAATCTGCCGCCCCACTCCCATATCATACATATGTATTACAATTCCATTGACTCCACTTCCACAGTATACTCCACATCCTGTGACTAAATATATATTCAATTATAGCTGACATAGAATATTATACAACATCAGCTTCAGGTGTGCAGTGCAGTAATCAAGCCTCTACCCATCCATGAAGTGGTCTCCCTAACAAATCATGTGACCATCTGACACCCTACAAAATATTTACAACATTATTAATTATACTTTTCACCCCTTAAAGTGACAGTAATATCTCTTTCTTTAAAAAGCAAAACACAAGTTGTTGACTGAGAAGCTCCAGTAAAAGTAAAATGCAGGAATACATTGAGCAATATTAATGAAGCATGTTTTTAAAATATTAGAGAAATAGGTCTGGCTTGGAAATCAGTTATAAATGCATTATTAAAAAAAACAATTTACTTATTAATCAACTCAAAGCTCTTATTATTGGCAAGTCCCTAACTAGCATGGATTTTTCTTCTTGGAAAATTAATGAGATAAGGAACGATGAAATTTGGTTACATTGGAATCTGCTTAGTTGTAAAAACAATGTGGTCTTGGATCTTAGAGATTTGGATTATGTTCTAAGAAAGAAAAACAAGTTTCAACTCTTGATGGAAGTGTGAAGAGGCTTTTAAACATTGTCTGTACAGGATTCATGATGAAAGCATTTAAATAATAATGACTATGCTAATTAATATAAAATTGCACTTATAAAGTTTATGTTAATTGAAAGGGAAGCAAGCTCTTATTATAAGCCTTGCTTTGAACTTGGCCACAACTACAGTAGTTTTAATTTTTTTTCATTGTTAGGTTATTAATTCAAGGTACATTTGAAACATTGGTTAACTTCCCTCAATGTTAAATCATGGTTTGTCCTTTGCCTCTTATTATGGATAGAGGGAAATAACATATTTGAATACGAATGCAGAGCATGAAAATGAAGAAGGCACAAGGAAAGTAAATAGGGGCTGAGGAGTTACAAATCATCATCACCGACTTAGGAGAGGTACACTGAGGCCTTATTTTCAAAATCATGCTTCATTTGGTGGCATTTGATGTGTGTAACAAGAACATTTTTATATCATCTTAGCCTTTGAGTTTTCTCAGCCAGAAAATACTGCAACTATAAGCTGCACTGGACATTCCACGACCAAATCACGAGAATTTAGTTCTAATGACAGCCTTGCCTTCTGTGTGCTATGTAGTTTTGTTTTAAGTAGAGCTATACAGCTTGTACCTTAGTGTCTCCATCCACAAGGGAAGACAGATGCACTGTCACTCACCTGCAAGTACACAGAATCAATAAGACATATTTACGTCTCTGTAAATTTGGGTAGTATTATGATTTTAGAGCATTTCCCACCACACAGGCTTTCTCAATAAGTGATGCTATTGCCATTGCAATATACACCTTTATATACCACAGCATTTTCACCTCCCCAGTCCCTCCTTATTTTCTTCAAGCACCGTTAACCTCACTTGTTTTCACATAACTTAAGTCAGCACTGAACTCTTACTTCATTCCTTCAGCAGCATCATCACCATCATCTATTGAGTGATTACTATGTAAAAGGCATTTCCAAATCACAGAATAAAGTGGGTTTGAGAGGACATACACTTTTGTCCTACAAGTTCAGAAGCATGATTAAGGGTGCCTCACAGAACAGCATTTAATCATGATGAGTTACAGAAAATCCTCCTAAAACAAGCCCATTTTAAAAAAAAAAAGAATGTGTTAAATGCACAATGGAGGTCTACATATAGAGCACAGACCTTGGTATTAATTACTTTAAATTTTTTTTTCAATTACAGTTAACATTCACTATTATTTTATATTAATTTCATGTGTATAGCATAGTGGTTAGACATTTATATAAATTTACAAAATGATTTCCCCTGGCCAGTCCAGTACCCACCAGGCACCTTACATAGTTATTACAATATTATTGGCTATATTCCCTATGCTTTACTTTACATTCCTGTGACTATTTTGTAATTACCAATTTGCATCCCTTAATCCCTTTTCACCCAGCCTCCCAAATACCCTCCCATCTGGCAACCATCAGTTGTTTCCTGTGTCTATGAGTCTGTCCTATTTTGCTTATTTGTTTTTGTTTTGTTTTGTTATGAGATTCCATATATAAGTGAAATCATATGGTATTTGTCTTTCTCTGTCAGACTTATTTCACTTAGCATAATGCCCTCTAGGTCCAACCATGTTGTCACAAATGGTAAGATTTCATCCTTTTTTATGACTAAGTAATATTCCATTGTATATAGATGGTGCCAAAGAAAATGTGTACAAATTTTAAGAAAGGAAAACTGTATTAATTGTAATACTCAATATATACTGATAACAACAGGTGAAAACAAGCCACGTTTGACATCTGCAATTACAAGAGGTACTCAAAGTGGTTACCATCAGCATCCAGACACTTCTGATTATGGTGGACTACTGTTTGAGCAACGTTGACCAGTGTGCACTTGTGTACATTTTTTTTGCACCCCCGGTATATGTATCACTTCTTCTTCATCCAATCATCTATTTATGGATACTTAGGTTGCTTCCATATCTTGGCTATTGTAAATAATGCTGCGATGAACATAGAGATGCATATATCTTTTCAAACTAGTGTTTTGGATTTCTTCAGATAAATATCCAGAAATGGAATTGCTGGATCATAAGGTACTTTTATGTTTAATTTTTTGAGGAACTTCCAAACCGTTTTCCATAGTGTCTGTACCAATTTGCAATCCCAACAGCTGTGCACAAGGTCTTCTCTTTTCTCCACAACCTCACCAATACTTGTTTGTTGTTTTATTGATGATAGCCAACCTGACAGGTGTGAGGTGTTATCTCCCTGTAGTTTTAATTTGTATTTCTCTAATAATTAGTGATGTCAAACATCTTTTCATATATCTACTGGCCATCTGCATGAGCCCATTTTTTAAAAAGAAATGTTATATGGCAGACCTCCTTTTTCTATGACTGAGTATTAATAATACATCTTTCTTCTTCTTCACTATAACCAGATAGGCCTATTCTTACTTGAGAAGCCCATGCAACACACCTTTCCGTTAATGGAAAGCATGTGTACCAATATATCCTCATGCACTTTTTCTCCTTCCTACTTGTCC
>NW_017731462.1:529495-530761 GCF_001890085.2 Hipposideros armiger | reverse complement strand
CTTTGGCAGATGCCTCCCACACTTTACTAGACACCCAGTTTTTCATGAGCAATGGCTGCTCTTCAGATGTACACCACATGTACTCTCAAGAGATTTCTTCTCTACCAGCCATCTAAAGAGTATATTGTAGGGTATCCAGATATTTTAATTTCATCCACTCACTACCTGAAATTTTTAAATGTTCTTGTCTTTTTATCCAGTTATCATAATTACCATAGAATTTGGCTCATTCTTCCCTTTTTAAACTGTTGCTAATTCTACCTTGCACTGTGTTCATGGAGCTTCACATCCAGCTACATCCTCCAAAATGCACTTGTTCCAACCAACTGAGAGGAAGGGGACCTGATGTTGATTGGCACAAGGACACAAGGTTTTGGAGAAGAGATAAAAAGACCATTAAGAAAAACAAAACCAAATGTGTGATTAGTATACTTCAAAACTGTCAAAGTCATGAAAGACAAAGACAGACTGAGGAACTGGTACAGACTGAAACAGGTTAAGGAAAAATCACAACTACATGATCCTGGAGGGAAAAAAGGGCATCAGTGGGAAAAATGATGGAAGTTAAATAACATCAATACATTAATAGTTAATATTATACTCATGTCAATTTTTGTTCTTACCACTGCACCATGCTTATATAAGATGGAAACATTAGGGGGTGGGAGTGGGAATGATGAATATGAGGAAACCATTCAAACTTTTTTTTTGCAACTTCTGTATTTCTAACATCAGTTCAAAATTAAAATACATAAATAGAATGAAAAAAAATTAAAAGCCTATATACACACCAAGTTTATGTTCCAAAATGTTGGGTTAAAGCCTAACTTTCAGGGGAAATAGAGGTTCTAGAGAGGGGAATAATTAGACAAATATATGAAAAATGTGAATCCATGATAATCCAGCTTCAGTTTTTAGGAGAACCACCTAAATGAATCATCTAACACGTTCTGGAGAAACAGCAGAATAAAGAGTCAGGCTGAGGAGTGGAGAGCAGGGAACTGTGGTTCCTCACTGTTTTCTTCACATTCCCAGCAACAGAGCAAAAAAAGGAAGCTTGAGTTGATGCCCTAAAGTGAACAGAAAGATTTTGAATATCCTCCTTTAGAAATGATATAAAATATGAGTATCTATCCTTAGAAAAGTTTAGTAGTTAATAAACAGCATATTGAGTTTGTTTAGCAGAGTACATTTCCAAAGTGTTTGATATATATTATATCATCAGTGACCTCCTAATAAAATATCAATGTATCCACTTTTCAATAT
>NW_017731462.1:515868-527790 GCF_001890085.2 Hipposideros armiger | reverse complement strand
TATTTCAAAAATAACTAGTCACATAAGTCAGAATAGAAAAAACAAAAGATGAATATTTTGCTCAACAAACTAGACAGCTTCCTTTGAGATAAAACTAATGACTCTATAAAATTGATATCACTTTCCAAATATGAGTACATAGAGAAAATTAAGTAAATGTGTATGGGTCATTACATTTCTTTACATGGCAAAAGTAAGAAATAGGGGCTTATTTTGTAGAGATAAACTTGGATAAATGGCTCTGGGCCCAAACCACAGACCTCACAGCTCAGAGGGTCTCTCGTGATGAACTTTCCCCACTTACAACCACTCCAAGAAAGCAGGCTCAGAAGTAGTTTTTAACTCCCGGTTGTCATGGAACTTTCCACTCAGGCTTTAGAGCCACACTGACTAGATTTTGATCTCTGTCATCTGTGGTGAGATCTAGTAAGTTATTTAACTTTCTTATTCTCAGTTTCTTGATATGTAAATGTTAGGTATTAAAAGTACTTACCTCTTAGGTAACAAATATCTAAAATCAACTCCAATTTATTAACAAGGAATGTTTTTAGATTTTGTGCTCTCAGGGAACATATCTATTTTTCAAATTGCCTGCTGCTCTATGTTATTTTGACAAAAAAAAAGAAGGAATATTCTCTATGTGGGTTTTGACAGTATTCAAGATAGATTTACTATTTTCAACTTTGCTTAGCCCAAAAAAGAGCCAATTATATACGTATGTATAAATTACATACTAAAAATTAAATATCGATAAATTATGTATTTAACTCTCAATATCAAATGTGTTTTTTTTCTACAATGTAATTGCTATATTCAAAAATATTCTCCATTAACAAAATGGAGTCTATTTTAGATATTAATAGCAACACTTGCTGGCAGTTACTTGAGGATCTGACTGTGTGTCAGGCACTGGGCTAAACATAGCACACACAACATCGCACTGGTAAAGGTCTAAGGGCAGAAACTTCAAATCTTGACACTGCTACTTCTGAGCTGAGTGACTAGGAGAATTATGACCTCTCTGTGTCTCAGTTTGTACAACTGTCATAAGGATCCTATGTATAAAAGCCTTTATGAAAATAAAAGTATCTTCTTATGTATAAATATAGAAAAATGAGTACTGATTATATCTTGCCTTTTCAGAACATCTCCCTCAATGTCCAGCCCCAACCCCACCCCAATGGAAGGTTTCAAAACTACAAACTTCAAATCACAATGATTTCTGTATCTGTTCGAAGGCACACTGCACCTAAAGAAATATTTAAAGCAGTTGCTCCCTTGAAGAACTATCTATGATTTGGAGCAAGTTCTTCTACGAGCAAAAACCAAACAATATTATACATTTCCCAATTCACAGGAGAAAAAAAACCAATGACGGCATTCCCTCAACCTTGAGATTTTCTCCTGTTACAGATTTTCTCTTTTTCTTAAGACTTCCGGCTAGGGAACCTGAAAGTGATGAACTGTTGAGTATCAAACACAGATTAATTAAAAACCTCAGATTCAGCCATCTTTTTTCTTTGGCAGCAAGCTTTCTGATTGATACATATACTTGTGGTTCCACTCTATGTTGTGTTGATAAAATGTCATTTTTTTCCCTGCTATTTAATGGTTATGACACCAGGTAAAAATGTTCCTGGCTAAAATATCATTCACCAAGGAGAACCGCTGTGTGTTTCCCACACTGGGAAGAGGGATTTTGCAGTAATTAAGTAGGCTTTTACCAATCCAGGTGGAAATTTCTAAAAACAACTGGATATATTCTTTACTTGGGATGGAAAATTTTAAATGACTTTGTAAAGCGAATTATACAGTTAACTAAAACTTATTTTTTCTAGCACTTCTGGAAACCATATAGCATTGCCCTGATTTCTAAAAAGCATAATCACTAAGTTGCTAGTGGAAATTCTTCATCAGATATGACAGATATTTTTCTTTCTCTTATTCTTCTAGTAGAGAAGAGAAAATTCTGATAATAATTCAGAATTTATCTGGAACTCTTTTCAGTGGAGACCTGTGATTGGATGGTGTTTTGAAACTGAATTTGGTTATATAATTCTTCTGAATCTTTTCTTGTGGTGTACTTCCTGAAAGTAGAAAAAGGTATTCTTTGGATACTCTGGGCTGATAAAAGCATAACATTTCTTTAAAGTTTTCTACTTCATTTTTTAAATTCATGTGAACTTTGAATTATGTTTCTTAATATAGGTGAATTTCTTTTAAAAGAAATCAAATTTAAAAAATAAAAATAATGAAATTATAAGTAATGTATACTAGGATAAGTCATGTGTATCATGCTTCAAGACAGTCTTCTCAACTTTTCATGTCCATACAAATCTAGTACCTTTGTTAAGATATACGTTCAGACTCCGTAATCTTGAGGAGGGCCTAAGATTCTGCATTTCTGAAGGCTCCCTTGTGACAGGATTCTGTTATATTGGTTCCCAGACCATATTCTGAGAAGCAAAGCTTTAAGGGGCAATAAAAATAAAATTAAATTAAAAAAAGGTAAAGTAAAATAAAAAAATTCAGATGAGTCTCAGATAGACTCATTACAGAGCTGAAAAATTCTGAAGTCATGTAGAAATATACAGGTAATGCATAGGAGTAGTGATTTCTGAAATGTAAACTAAACATGAGTATTTCTCACTTTAAATTCTAGTTACTTAAATAATTCAATTTCTCAAAAGCTAATTGGTGTCACTCTGTTTGCACATATTCTTTAGATTTTAATTTGGTGTTACATTGGACTTATGCCCTTGTTTCTGCAATTAAATGAGTTCTGCCATGCTGGCCCTAGCGGGGGGTCTAAGGACCAGCGTCAGAACCACAGGTATGTGAAGCCCCAGAAATAGTAAATAATGTGGCCAGAATTCGAATCCAGTTTGACTCCAGAACTTGGCCATATACTTTTACAAAATAATGTTTATCTACTTTGCTGTAAACCTTAAAACCCTACGTTGCAAAGGCCTTAAAAATGGCAAAAGCTAACATAGCATATTAAATATTATTGTATCAAACTTACATTAAAGGCAGTTGATAGCATATTGCTTTAAAAGTACCTAAAGGACTAAAAAATATGGTGAATTTAACACATTTTTTAAGTTATGTTCTGTAATAAAGCAGCAGAGTTCCGTAACATCTGGCAAAGATAATGGATAATATCCAGTCTCAGGAACCCTGACTTGGTGTTAACCTAATACAAAATTCAACATAATCATATTAGGAGAAAAGCAATGCTTTGAATTCACACTAAAATCATTTATTAAGCCATTCTAGAAGTCTGCCACTTCAAATGGTGTCAAAGACACTTGCTGCATTTCCCTGTACCTTTAATATCAGTGCTTTTGTGGCAGGGGTATTGAGTGTCTAAAAATCCTACTATTTTTAGTATGTGTAAAGTACTTAGGAAGTGTTAGAAAAATCATCTCACTTAGCTACACTTTTCTTTAAACCCTTATATAGCTACTGAAGTCTTTATTTCATGCAATAAATGAAAAAGTTCATGCAATACGATCAGTGACAACTAAGGAAGAGAGAAGTTTAAAGAGTGGCTCCATCAAACCACTAAATCAGGCAAGTAGAAAATTGCATTATGTTGCTGTGAGTTAGGTAAGCTATCACCCGAATGCGTATGCACATATTTATTTTCTATGTTTATTCATTTGAAGTACTTGATTTCTCTTTTACCCTTTCTATAGCCCCTTATTTAAACTAGTTAGTATTTTGGTTTCACTTCTTTAATCCCTAGAGAGCATTTCTCATAGAGTGAGATTTCCCTCATTTCATTTTAATATAATTTAGTATTTATGAAAGGTGCCCACCTGTGAACCTGAGTGTATTAGTTATGCTCCAAGGTAAAAATCCTGTATGAGTCCTCTGGAAGCATTGAAACTAAACTAGATAACACTAAAATAAATACAGGGCTGATGTGCATACAGTCAGACCGCAATATGCGACGGATGATTCCATTTTGATTATTTGTATACCTTCAGGCACAACCAGGGTGTACTGTAGACCGTGGTGTTTAACCTGGAGTCCACAGGCCCATGAACTGATTTTAGAGACCCATAAAATAGCTGAGATCAGGTACCAGAGTTGTGTTTATATGTGCATGTGTATATTTCTTGAAAGAGGAGCTGCTGCTTTCAGGAGCTTCTCAAAGGAGTTAAAAGCCCCCCCAAAAGATTAAGAACCACTGTCTTAAACCAGGAGGTGTCTAGTTTGGCATGTAAATGTGTGTTTAGATCAATCCTAAAGATCTTTAAGAGGACAGAAAATACTAGCATTTGTTGAATGACTACTACGAGTCGGGCACTGTCACTTGCATTTTGTATCTCATTAAATCTCAGCTACAATTCTCGGAGGTGATTCTTCCCTTTACTTCTTTTCACAGTTGAAAATTTCAAGGGTCAGAAAAATTAAATACTGAGCAATTAGACCTCAACATTTATTGATGTAATTATCTGTGCTAGCCACTATGTCATGCATTATTTCATTTAATTCTCACAAAAACCCTACGAGGAAAGTGTTATCCTTATTTAATAGATGAGCAAAGTGAAATTTAGAAATTTATGTAGCTTACTCAAAACTATACAATTAGGGAAGGGCAGAACCAAGATAAAAATCAAACAATACATGAAACACATTCTATGCCTATAATCACTGCTTTATACTAGATATGACTCAAACATTCATACAATTTTTAGTAAAACACAATTCCTATAAAAGTAATGATGATAATTCATTTATATTTAATCAAAATAATTTTACACCTTAAAGGGGATGAACCAGAGGAGAGAACAAATTTTTTGGAAGGCCTGTAAGAATTAGGCCAAACTCTTAAGAGATCAGTTCAAGAGGTTCTTATATGCTTAGAACTTTCGGGTTGAAGAGACAGAATCTTACTACATTCTAGTCCAATCATCCTCTCAGATTGAGTCTATTCTACCCTGTCTTCATCAAGTCACCATGTAGCTCTAAATATTTTCAATGGTTAGAACTATCTCTCAGTTCTCATACCATTTTTCATTTTTACAATAATAAAAATTATATAGGGAACAAGTCATTTCCTGAACTGAAATAAAATTTTACTAGGTTGGGCAACCTAGCCTAAACTCATTCAGAGCCAACTTGATGTTCTCTTCCCATTCTCACTTCCCTTGAGCATCCATCCATTCTCTCTTGCTTAGGTTTACTATATCCTGTTTGTTTGAAGATTGTTTTTATTGACAGAAAACAGAGGTGCAAAATGTCAAAGATCTGTATTCTCTGTCATTGACTGCCAGAAGCAAGACTAGCCTTTCCCTGACTTTCTTTTACCATATATGACTTTGTTTATTTATTTGTTTATTTATTTATTTATTTAGGCTGTCCTTTACATTACATACACAATCCTTCATCAAACATTCATGAAGTTTTCTACGTTATAATAAGCACTCAGTTAGAAGCAGGAGACATAAAGACACATTCGCTTCCCTCAAGGAGATCACCATCTAATGGAGGAGACCTATGTCAGTGGAAATGATGAATCTCTACAGAGTTGAGAAGAATGCCACCTCTAGGTCTCCAAGAACAGATGAGTCCTGGGATGCTTATTTGGAGCTTTGTCCTTCCTACCATCATTCTCACTGTACCATGTCAGCCTCGAGTTATAAGACCTCCTACCAACCTTTGCTATGTGTCTTCTTGCCCTTTAAAAATCCCAGTTTATCCGAAGGCTACTTGGATAGTCAGGTCACTGTCTTTGGGAAACTAACCTTTTTCTTACTCATCAGAATCATTTGTGGTTGCAGAATTAGAATTACATTAGTCATAACATTTTCATCTCTTAGAAGCCTCATGACACATTCTGTTTCATGAACCTCATATTTGTTTTATTGACAAAAAAATCAGGAAAAACAAACAAACAAACCTCTCCCTCCCTTCTAATTGCACTATTCTTTTCTCTAATGTTTTCCAACATGCTAACTGTCAGGGTGGGTCACCCTCAGATAGGTGGTACACTGACATAAAACTAGTAAACAGATCAGACTAAGAGAAAATGATGCCAATGAATTATAAAGAAACTGAACACAAGTTGCTAATAAGAACACGTTACTTTGCCCAGTGCAAAAATAAAATATAAAAAGTAAAAAATGCCTTCTGATTTTTAATTTTTGTCTTCAGGTCTTGATCACGGCTGATCAGGGATCTGATAATCTAGTGATATCTTAAGCTTTGTGTCCACTTCATTTTATCTATTTAAACCATGAGTAATCTGGTTTTCTCCTTTTTTTCTCCCCATAATATTTGCAGCTCACACCACTAAACAAGTCAAGGTAGAAGCCCTTTGTACTCTATGGTTCTGTCTATGTCATGTGAAGCCTCTTCAACAGGAGAGGGTCTTTTAAGTCATATTTAAAAAAGAAAAAAACCCCAAATCACTAGAATTCTCAACTGTCTTCCTCTTTCATATGTCACAACAATTTAAGTTTTAGATAAAAGTTTTGCTTTTTGTCCAAATAATAAGTATAGTTTAGTAATCTGGCTCTATCTACTACTTTCTCCCAAATACCTGAAAGAGATTTCATGAACATCATCCCATCCCAAAGATATGGAAGTACAAATTTTTATGGTCACCATGTTTTTTTTCTTGAAATATTCCTATAGCATTCCTAGTCTCGTTGTTTCTAACCTAGGCGATTGTCTTACCTACCTTAACCAAAAATGACATAGTATTTGTTTTTGTCTCTTTTTCTTTCTCATACATGTCATTTCCCAACATTATCTTCTGCCTTTTATAATAGTCCCCAGACCTGTGTCATCATTACTGTATCGTTAACATCCTTACACAGGAATGAATCTCTTTTATGAATCAGCTTTCAATTCTCTGCATTCTCTAATTTGCCCATTATCTATTTTGAGCTGTATAATATAGCAAAAGTCACTAAATGACAAAAAATAAGTTGCTTGTGATAGGTTGATAATATTAAAATTAATAACAAGGTTTTTTTCCTATATACATCTTAAATTTAAAAATGTAATTTAGTTTTTTTTGTGTGCCTGTTTGTTTGTTTTTAATATTCCAAAGAGAATACAAAATCAACTGTCCCTTGCCTTGGTTCAGTCCCTTGTGACAGTGTATCCTCCCCTTAAATACATAAACATACATGTGATATCTGGAAAAGAGTAATTTTCTATCCACCTTCCTTCCCCAACAGAATCAAGCAAACGTGTATAGGCTCCACTTTCCTAAGTAAATTCTGGGGGTATTGTCACCTAACTCAGAAAAAAGGAAGTCCTCTTCTAGGGTGGAAACGTATAACTTTTCTAAATCTCATTAGAATGTATTCTGTTTGAGAACAGGCAAAGAAGCGGTGGAAGATGACAAAATAGGCTCCCAAAAGGAAGGCACTAAAGCAAGCAATCTGGTATCATTAACATGAGAGCTGTCAGGAACGCAGCTTGTAATAACAAGCACAGATAGAACTTTTTTCAAAGCCTGAACTTAAAAACTTCAACAGTAAGCAGGGAAATGGCATTTACATGGAGATGTAAAATACAGCCAATGACACTTTCATTTATGTAAGATGGGCTTATTTTGGTGTTTAGAAATATAAATTGAAATCCTGTGTTTTCTCTTAGAAAGGCTCACTGTGTAGAAAGTAAAACTGAAGCTCGTCCCTGAAACATCAAGGAAAATGCAAAGGCCATTTCACTGCCTAAATGTTAGTATTAGTACAGTGCAAAGGTAATCCTGTTTAACAGAAAATCTAAATTAAGAAGATTATTTCTAAGTTCTCTTGGAAAGGCCGTTGCTTTTCAGGCAATGGCAAATCTATAAAACAGTAAAGTCTTCCACATAGAAATATGCAGACACTTATCCCTGAACATTAGGTAAACAAGTTCACAACCGTGTACCCTACGGACAAGTGATGCATTTCACGGAACTAAAAAACTGAAAGAGAATGTGAAATGCCAATAAATTTCAATTCCTGTGTCCTGGCACAAATAGGTTATGAGTTTATTGTCTCCATATAAGTTCCTAGAGAAGATGATCCTTTATTCCCCGTGATACTATACTAAAGCAGTCACAACCTTTATCAGAAGGACGTTTTGAAGACCAACAGTAACCCCAACGCCTTCATTTAGTACACTGACCAAAAGCATCCTCAACGGAAATCTAAAACAATGATCACCATATCCTGTACACTTGTATCTGTCCCTTCAGTAACTCTGCATAATTCTGTCATAGCACCAATCACACTGGACAAGTCACCCTTCTCTCTCTCACACATGGGATTGGGGACTCTTTGAGGGCAGATAGTGTATCTTCCCAGGGGTTAGCTCAATATCTGGAACATGGTAGGCATTCAATAAATGTTGAGTTGTTGTTATGTTTGTTATGTTATATAAAGTATGTTTAAGCTAAATACTTATAAGCACTTCAGATATTAAGAGGAGTGATTTCTCAAATTTTTTCTGGAATTCAGCAACAAACATTACCAATAGCACACCAATAAATGTTTTGTGATTATGATAATAATGCAAAATATAGTTTGTGAGTTGCTTTGCTATTATTTTCAAGACCAATTGAGTCATCATGTTATATTCTTTAGTACAGTCTTTGTGACTGGCTGGTATATAGTCTATGATTGAGATAATTTCAGGGAGTGGGGATGGGAGTGAGTGCTGCTTGGTAAAAACAACACTATTTGTGTGATTTCACCCCAACCTCCTCCTATGAGCCCCAATTATATTGGAATAAAAATGATCGGGGCAACTCTATTTAACAATAAAAAAATAGGCAAATATCAGTAACAACAGTAGTTAAAGAAGACAGAGATAATGGCAAAGCTATTTCCAGAAGCCATATTCTCATTGCTTTAGACATAATGGCAATTCTCCCTTACGGGACAGCTGATCACATCCTCTCCATCACTTTTAAATTTTTGGCACCCTAATGGCTTGGACGAATCTCTCACTAGTCTTGCTTCAGCGAGGTATTCCAAAATAACATGGAACTCTCCCAACTATAGCTCCACCATGGTTAAGATGATTAGTTTATTCATTCGACTAATATTTTTTAAGTCTTTGTCATACATCAGACATTTTTCTGGACACTAGGTGATTAATTAAAAAGAAATAATTTACTATGTAGTTTGCGTCTAGTACCAACAGACAGACAATAAATATATATGCAATAAATATACAGTATATTAGATGGTGGTAGTATCATGGAGGAAAATAGGCTAAGATGACCATATAAATCACTGCACTAAATGGGAGACTTCTGAACATAAAAGGAAGGAGAAGTATTTATAACACCACTAGCAGGCATAAGCCAGAACTCTCCCAGGTAACTAGGGCATGTAGACACTATACTTGGGAATGATAAGAAATGTGCTGGGGTACAAGGAAATGCCTTAATTTCTAGGATCTAGAGACCTTAAAATTAAGTAGTTAGGCAATAGGTACTGAGTAGGAGGGTCTGTTTATAGCACATTCTCCATGGTAATTCATTTATCATTATCATAACATTTTGAGGTAGGTGCAATTATTATTTCTTTTTGATGAGTCAGGAAAACATATGCATAGATACTTCAGAGCAGGGTTTTCCTAGGAACTCTACTCTCGTTACCCCCTGGTTCTCTTGCTGCCCCTGGATCCCTTTCTTCTTTAGCCTAAACTACTCGTGCCCATATTTTCCCTCCAAAGGAGGCCTTGCACATGATTCAGTATGACACCATGCTTGGTAAGACATCAAAATACGGTAAGTTAAAACAAAGATGTTGAATTCTGATTACAATTACTGCGCTTGCAAAGCTGGAGGAATATCTTTTCCGTAGGTGTTCCTGGGTGATTAAAGTCTTTGGATAGAGCCTCTGGTGCTTTGGCCAGAGAACTATGGTTTCTTTATCTCCACATCCCTCTGTATTGATATTTGATGCATTGCTTTCAGTATCATATATAGTATGTATGTATATATATATATATTTTTTCATTTTTATATATACATAATAAGCAAAGAAGAAATACCATCAGCTATCAGAAAGGCTTAATTATAAAATCAAATCTGTGCCTTTTTTTCTATCGATAATAGCAAGCAGAAGTATACCTTGGAATAGTTCCGCTAAGTACAAATTATTTTAGACAGTTATTCCCCTAATTAAATGGTGAGAAATAAATACATGCTTTCCACACACGAGTAAGTGAGCATTGGCTTATTTGCTATAATTAAATCAATAAAACACATGCAAGCCAAGAAGATATTGGATTACTTATATTATACAAAAATAATAAATATCCTGATAATATCCAGTGTTGCAAAAGTATCACCACATAAGCACAGGCATATTTTTTGGCAGCAGTACAGCCTGTTATACTCCTTTTAGAAAGTGATATGACAGTACTTAAAAAAAAAAAGTAGAGTTCATTACCTTGGACTCAACATCTAGACACAAGACAATTATCTTAAGAAAAATAAACAAATGATTAATAATTCTATGGGCATAAATAAGCAAAAGCTGGAAACAAACTAAAAGTTCTAAAATAAGGAGATTAATTAATTCATTGAGTTATATCAACTCTATAGAATATTTTGTGGAAATTAAAAATGATATTTTGGAAGGCTGTGTGCCACTAAGCTAAAACAGTCTGATGTAGAACTATTAAATTAAAAAGATGAATGGAAAAAGTTATATGTGTTATATAAATATCTTTGGGTAAACCATGGGTATATGAGTATAATTGAGAATTGGAAGAAAACATAGAAAAATGAAAATGAAGTAAATTTATGGGAATTATGGGGTTGTAATTTTTAATGAATTATCATTATCATTAGAAGACTGTACAATATTTTTTTAATTGGTAAATGACTTAGGGTCACCAGAGAGTCAATTTATAGTTCTTAATTTTCTAAAGGCCATGTAAATTAAATGGGAGACTTTTTATATTATACTTGGATTGGTGTAAGGACTTATTTGTCAGTTAACCATTTCTAACTCACACAGAATGAACTGGAGAAACAGAACACAATTGAGTAAATAAATTGTTAAAAACCTTTGATGAAATCTGTAACAAGTGTAGACTGTGATGAAGTGGTTTAACAGAAACATTTTTCAAATAAAATTCTATTGTTTGACATCCAGTACAGCTATGCCTTTTGAGGGATGTCTGGAGAAGTTGCTGGTGCCATGCAGAGAGATGGATCCATGATACTGAGATAAATAAATGCCTGTGATAGTTCTTCACTGATAAAATTTCAAGTTTATCTGTGCTCTACAGCTCAGTTTTAAATTAATCACTCTGAAGCTATGATAGCCTTTTTATAATTCCACAAGTTAAAGCTATAGCTATATAAATATACATATTTAAAATTGCTATTTGCATGTATATTTAAAATTGCTAGTTCTTTGCAAAAAAAGTATGTTTAAAAAACAAACAAGATTAATTAGAGGACTGAGCTAAAGAAGTTAAGAAATTTTAAATGTACTATCTTTGCACAGAGACCATGAATTTTGTCATTCAGTATTTTTCCAAAAACATAGTTCTTTGGCTTAGATGTTTGAAAAACATAGTATGCATATGTTCCTTTTAAAAAATCTTGCCTTATCAATATTGTATAGAAAATTGAAAGAGCCACTCAAGAGTGCAAGCTCTGAACAACAGGGTTTCCGGTTCAATTCCCAACCCAAGCTGAGCTGTTGCTGAGCTGCCAACAGGTGGCAGGATGGCTCAGCTAAGAAAAAAAAAATTAAGCAAGAAGTACTCTTTGCCACTGTCCCATTCTGGAAGGTAATGAATGAGAGCGTATGTTGACCTGTGAATGAAAAAGGTCATGGGCCGGCCGAATGGCGCGATGGTTAAGAGCTGGCTTGGGACGCCAGAGGGCCCCGGTTCGGATCCCACATATGAGGGCCAGTGACACTGCCCTCTACA
>NW_017731462.1:503975-508683 GCF_001890085.2 Hipposideros armiger | reverse complement strand
GTTGCTCATCCTTTGAATTTCCTAATGTAGTCAACAATGTGGATCTGTACTCCTGTACTCATGCTAGTTGTTCTAAGTTCCCTATATTTCTCAGTTATACTGCTTTGCTAGCTTGATGATGAACTTAGTTTCTCCACAATAGTTTTACATATTTTTCTTAGAACTCCAATCTCCCATGACCTTTCACTTTCCTCATACAATCTCATTTCATTTATATTTGACTTACATTAGAACGTATTCTCAATACTCCCTGCAGTTTGAGATGTTTCTGATTTGGCTACTTATAGCAATGAAAGGAGGGATTATTTAATTTATTGCAATCCAGAGATAGTTTTCCTTGCTTTACCATTGTCACATATATTGTAATGGTGTAAATTGCATTTGCTGTAAGAATACATACAAAACAGTTTGCAAATGTTGAAATATAGCACTTGAACTTTTTTTTAATAATTATAAAATATATATATATACACACAAATGCATTTCTGTCAGGTTTGTCAATCTGACAAAACAGACTGAATAATCCAAAGATTAGAATATATAACCACAGGAAGATAAGAAAAAAACACAAACAGGCTCTTCTAGAACTATAAATAGTTAGCAGCTCAGCACTAAAATGGTAAAATAAGGAGTCTTGATGGCTGCAATGGTTAATTTTATGTGCCAACTGGGCTAGACCATGGTAACCAGCTGTTTGCTCAAATACTAGTCTAGATTTTTCTATAAAAGTATGTTTTAAGATTTGATTAAGTTTTCCAATAGTTGACTTTAAGTAAAGCAGATTACCCTCCATAATGTGTGTGGGCCTCATCCAATAAATTGAAGTCCTTAAGAGAAAAGATGGAGGTTTCTGAAAGAAGGAGGACTCGCCCCAGATTGCAACATAGAAATCCTTCTTAACATCCCAGCCTTTGGATTCAAGGCTGCCACATCAACAACTGTTGCCTGAATCTTCAACCAGTTTGCTTGCCCTGTGAATTCTGTACTTGCCACATGCCAGTCCTAACAATCACATGAGACATTTCCTTAAACTAATTCTCACTCTCTCCATCCTATTTCCTATGGGTTCTCTTCAGAATTCTCACTAATAAAATGGCCACTACATAATCCTCAAAATTTTAGCATAAAACATACAGGAGTTATCCAGACCATAATTAGTTATAATCAAGATATAAAAGGACATTTCCTCTTCTTACCAGGTCATACCTCACTTGTGATCAAATCATTTTCTGGGCAGAGATTTCAATTAGAACCACCATTAGCAAAGGATCATTAACACAGGTATTAATAATTTTACGGTGAAAGTTGATATTATGCTAATAGAGNAAGAAAAAAAAAAGAAAAAAGAAAAAGGTCATTGCAAGATACATATATGTGGGTGCTTTGGAAAATGAATAATATTAGATATATTTATATGCAGACACTGAATGTTATTTGGCTTAAAATGTCCATTAAGTTTTTTTAAACAAATGTTATATTAGAACTTTAAGATGTCTTATTTTCCACTTATTACTAAACTTAATAATCTCTGGTAAGTCAAATAATGCAAAGCCCCAGCAAGATGAATACTGATTAAGCACCCCTTTGCTCCAAAAAGTCTTAGGAAGATAGTCTGAAGCTGGACTTATTCACCTGGACAAGAGCCTGGAAGGGCATTTTCTAAGGTGACTTACTCATTCAGGTCATCTTTTGAAGCCAGTTTGTTATTGATGGATGATTCCCTCCTTAGATCAAAAAACCACCCATATTTGGAGATCAAGAAATCCAACCATAGTCAAGCTCTGATTCAAACAAGGCTATTAATACCACATCTACATTCATTGTCAACCCCATAATCGATCCTTTCTATGTCCAAGACCCTGAGGTTGGAGAACAAAGATTGGGGAGGAGGGTATAAAATTGGTTCCATTTCTATGTTTTCATTCTTGGTGCACAAGCTTTCTTTTTTTCCCCAACAGTTAGTAATTCATTAAGAACAATGTTACAATATCTCCCACCCTTAAATCTCAAAAACAAAAATCTTTTGGTTGGCACTTCTACTAGAATGAAGACCAGTACAAGTGTAACCATGGGAATAAACTCCATAGAAACCAGTTAGAGTGCCATTGTATGACACTGAATGTATGTGTATTACAAGACAATTTTCTATAAAATTATGGACAATTTGAGCTAAATATCTAGTAAGCAAGCAAAATAAAAAGTTCAAGGTAAATCAATATTTTTTATGTAATAGGAGTTAAGAGTGTTCCAATGTGCATGTAAGCTTTACTAACAAGAACATTTGCTAAATCTTTTCTATTAGGTTCTATTGCCACATTGATTGTGAAACTATAAAAAAAAAACCTGTTGAGTCTTTATAACCAAATAAAACGGACTAATAAATGTAAAGCATCATGTGTGATGGCAACCACTTTTTAAAAACCTTGGCAAAAATGTCTGATCAATAAATAAACAGCTATTTCGTAAACATTGTGTTAGAAACAATTGGCATCATAAAAGATGTAGATCTATTCAACACAACTGTAATACTTAGTTCACATTGTAAAAAATATCCCTAATGCCTGAAAGAATTTAAGTGACACATGATGGTGGTGATAATAAATGGTAGAGGAGTTCAAGACATTTGAGTAGTAAAGTCATGTTTAATGACAATATGTATATGAGTTAGACCTTAATGAAGGATGAGAACCTAAAGATAAAAGGGGAAAAAAGAAAGGTATCAGGGGATACGATGTGCAAAATCCACAGACAATTGACAGACTGGGGGAAGATTATTGTAAAGAATAAAAACTAATGATTAAACTTAGAATATGCAAGGAACCTAGATGAATGAAAAAGACAAGAAGCCTAATATGGATAATAATAGGCATCAAAGAGGAAGTCAAAAATAAATAAAGACATGTTCAACCTCATTATGAAGAGAAAAATGAAATTAAAACAATAGTGAATATCTACTTTGCAAACATTATTTTAGTAAAAATTAAAAAATCATATAATACCAAATATTGGTGAGGATGTTGGGAACCAGATGTGCTAAGGCATTACTGCTGGAAATGTAAACTAGTGCACTCATTTGAGGAATTAATGAAATAACACTAGCTAGACCCTATCACCATGAAATCCACTCCTAGTTTCATACCTCAGAGAAACTAGTACACAAATACAATGTAAGGATTTTGTTTTGGTGGCAGTGGTTATTTTCTGACAGCAGGGAGTTAAAAATAATTTAAGTGTCTAAATAAGAAACTTAATGCAGGACTGAATAGAGCAAAGTGTGATGGAAAAACCTCTGAGCCATCTGAACCGTGATAGAGGCATTCTGATAAATCTTACATGTCTATCATTAAGTTAAACAAAAGGGGGAAAATTATCAGCTTTCTAGTGCAATCCAATTTATGTAAATTTAGGCTATTTACATCTATTAAATAGTACTATAATACAATTTTCAGAAATACACATATGTTCAGAGATGTACAGCAAACACAAGGACTAGAAGCCTGCAGTAGAAGGAAGGTAAATTGGAGTAGGATTCTGAGATGTAAGAAAAATAAGACTGAGAGAGCCACTTGCAGAGACTGAAGATGCAAAAGACGCCATAAACTGAGGAGTACTCAGCTCTCCAGACAAGGGCTCCCCAAGAAGGAAAGCCAAATAGCCAGCCTGTATATTTTCTTGTCATGTATTATAACTCTACACAAAAGGACTCACATTTGGTTTGACATTATCTTATGTTTTCTAACAAGTACTTTGCAAGACACGGCTTAAGTCAGCAGAATTATAAGCCTCCTTGGGAGCCTAGAACATTTGTGTTTCTCCTTTCTTAAATATAGATCTGAGAAAAGGAAAAAATAAAAAAATGCATTAAGTTCAGAGCATGCACTGATTAGGAACCAAAGGCTCTGAGGTGAAAGATGCTGACAGTAACAGGCCCAAACTGAGCGGAAGAGCAATTGCACAACTGCTTACAGGGAATGTGATCAAACCAGATTGACAGCAGTGGGAAGAAAAATTGGAGCAGGTAAATCTGTGCCATTCTAGCTCTTGCCACGTGCACATTCAAAGTTACCAGTGAGGATACTTGGCTGCTGAGAAAACATTCATCTTTTATCTCTAAGTTGTAAAACGCTATAGTAAAGGGGTGTGGTAAAGAGGGTATTGTTTTTCCTTCATGCGTGCCCCCCACCCCCGTAATCCCTTTATTTAGTAATCATTCCTTACTTGCCCAGTTCCTTTGGCTGAGTGGAGAACAGGAATGAATGCAAGGACCAGACTATTAGAAGTAGCTACACCATGATGTCTGCCCTGAAGAGTTTAAGCTGGTTAAACTCCAGGGAGATGACGGAGGTTGCATCTCCCAGCTTTTTGCAGGTCAAGAATAATGGGTTGATCCCAAGCTGAGCAGTTATATGGTTCTCAAGGGGTTTCAGGATGCTGAGGGAATGGCACAGTGAGGAGGGACAATCAGTGTTCGCCAATATTCACCCCAGTGTCTGAAGCCATTTCCCAAGATCATTTTTTTTAATGTCAGAGACACCCAGATATTGGCATCACCAGCATCTTTAATCTAGTTGCCTCAGGATCTGCTTACTACCTGAGCAGTGGCCTGAAAACCCACTACAAGTTCTTCCTCCAGCTCTTGTCCTGCTTAAATCCACCCCTAGAGCATTTTTCTGGGTTGTGCCCCTTTCCCTTTTAAGCCTGACCTTGG
>NW_017731462.1:495341-498640 GCF_001890085.2 Hipposideros armiger | reverse complement strand
CTTTCACTTGTTTGGTTCTTGCCTCCTTTCCTAGTTCACAATTGGCAGGAGAATGTTTATCTGGCTTGTCCTATTCACTGCTATACCCCCAGGGCCTGGCATATAATAGGGGCTTAACATCTGTTTGTTGAATTAATAAAAGGGATATCCTGGATGGGCCAATCCCAGCATCCCTAGATGTCTTCCATATGCCACCCTGAAGATATAGAATGTTCTGTGGTACATACATAGAGGCTGAGCTCTATCTTTCAATTAGCAAGGGGGATAGGAAGCCCCTGGGGACTCATTTGTCTTGTGGTCTGATATATAAATGTCAACAATGGTTTTGGAGCGGGCAGTGGTGGAACTAGAGCTAGTTAGATGTCCAGGAGGCCTGACTTACCCATGAGATAAAATTGCCTTTAAGCCAAATGTTGCCTGGGCCCTCAGGTATGTGGACCTTACATAACGTCCATTAAATAAGTTGCCCCAAGATCTGTTGAAAAGAGCCCATTTTTATGCCACGAGAAAGGATCACAACCTGATCTATTAGTAAATCTCTCTAGAAATGTCTATGTGGGTTGGTAGGAGCAGGGTATTCTCATATATAATCAGAGACAGAGCCATTCTTATCTTCTTTGGCTAATGCTTTTTTCAGTCACTGGTGCTGTTTTGCCCTGCCTCATAATCTGTGTCAGATACTACACTAGTCCCTAAGAAGCCAATAGTGATGGAAACAAAGCAAAATCAAAACAGAACACAATTTCTGCCAAGGAACTTTGTCTAGTAAAGGGGACAGACATGAAAACAGACCATTTCAAGCCTAACTGAATAAGCACAGAGGATTCTAGGAGCAGAGAAAAGTCACCCAATATATCATCAGGGAGGGCTTCTCAGAGGAGGTGGCATCTAGGCTGAGACCTACAGAATGAGTGGTATGAAGTTACAAGTCCAGGAAGAGGATGAAGCTTGTGCAATGGTTTGCACAGCATAGTGTATTGGAGAAATACCAGTTGTTCAGTACAGCTAACTGAGATTGCAAGGTCAGAAGTGGCAAAAGGTATAGGTGAGTACTGGGAGATAAACAAAGCCAGCTCAAGAGGGCATTAGAAGCTGTGGCAAGAGGCTAAACTTTATCCCAGGAGCATTTGAGAGGTATTAAGGGTTTTAAATTTGGGACTGATGGTATCAGTTTTGTATTTCAGGAGGACGATCCTGACTATAGATAGTGAGAAAGGAAAGAGGGTTAAAGAGACTAAATGCTGAGAAACAAGTCTGGAAGCGGCTGCAAAGTTGTAATAACACCCATGGCAGATGAGAGTGTTCTGAATGCCAAGACAGAGGATATGGCCAACTCGAAGGTAAGTCTCAAAAGCAGTTAAGAACTTTTTGATTGGTTTGAGGGGATAAGGCAAAGGGAAGATTCTTGCTTAGGCATCTGAGTGAATAAGTTTTCTGACTGCAGAAGGAGAATCGACAGGACCTGAGTGAGGTTGAGCCNTTTATTGATTGTTTTAACTAAGATATTAAGGACAAAGGGTCACAAATCGAGCTGTGAAAAATTGGAAATTGATTATATTATGAAACAGCTGTAAGTAGTCCAAAATACACTAACTGGGAAAATGGTTCAAAATAAGCAGTAGAGAAAATTTATCAAGGAAAGAAATAAAGTGTTGAGAACTTAAATTTGATAGCAGTTGAAGTAATAGTTGAGTTAGGGTAAATCAGTAAACACATCTTACCCAATTTTCTAGATGTCATCCAATCTTATCCAATGTTATCCAATCCACAAAGCACATTTACTATGGGCAATGCAAGAGCTCTGCAGCAGCAGATCAAGTACCAGATTGCTACATGGCAACTTTGGAGACCCATAGGTTTATGCGATACAAAGTCAATACCCTGAGCAACTCCTAGCTTACCCATTGCTTCAGTGTAATCAATAAACTGTATATACAGTCTTCCTGACACTGGCCAGGGCTTCCTCAAAATAGAGGTTTGGATCAGGAATAATCTCTTCTGTCCCTGGTTAAAGATTTTCTTTTATTACAAAAGTTGAGCAAAAGTAAAATCTTGACTCTTCTCCAGAAAAAAAAAATGTTCCATCTCAGGAGTGGCTGTAAAAAAGTGATGGTAAAGCATATAATGTTTAAGAAGAGCAAACACAGTAACTATCCATTTTACTATTCTAGATATGAAGTGCTATAATGATATTAATGTATGCAAAAAATTAGGGATGAATAGTTTTAGGTAATGAGTTTATCAGTTCAGATTTGTGTGACAAAATTTTCAATGAGCCAAACAGATGCGAATATTTCTAAATAATAATTACACTGACGTCAGATATATTTAGCTGATTACGTATATCAAAATCTCTTTAAAATAATTCATACATGCCTCGCCATTTCACAGGCTGAATCTATAAAGTAGCAGTGCAGTTATATTTACTTTAAAAAGTACTTTCTAAAAATGTTCCTGAAATGCATGGTCTTGTCTATTGTAAAACCTTTGTATTTATAGGTTGCCTTTCCTCTACATTTAAATGAAGATGTCTATGTAGCACAATTACACTGAATAACAATGTGTCTTTATTTGATACGGTTTTGGTTGTTTCTTTGTGTTAAAGCAACTATGGCATCAAGCATTTCTTGTGCAACTCACAGGAGCTTAGTATTATTTGATTCTAATATAAATATCTTTATAAATTCTAAGTGAAGGAAGTCGGTCTCAAAATCCTGATGCATTTACAGTACTCTATGTTTAATGAAGGACTATGTTGGGTACAACATGGCATCCACTATGCAGACTTGTCTTAGGCGCAACCTCCATCCCCATGCACCCACAGCTTAGTCACTGCAGGGAAGTCTTCAATTAAAAGGGGAATGAACTTAGAGTGTGTTCCACATCACATTTTCTGTGGCAAGAGCAATGGAACAAATGGGCATGGACCTATGAAACACTGATTCTCTTCAATGCAGTGGTATAGTCTTGGTCATGTCTTAAGCAACTGTATACAATAAGTGGCATTAGCAACAACAGTAGGGGTGGCATCAGCGTCTGATGGCTTGGTGTAAGTGTAGGTGGTAGCATTTAGGGTTGCCTTTGCTTTAGCAGATTCCTTTCATCGAGGTTTCATGGGAGCATAGTACAGTTTGGAAGCTTTCAGGCTGCTGCATGGCAGCAGCTGTCACCAATTTGACAACACCATCCAACATTCAGGCAACTATGACTACAGGGTCAGCAATAGAAAGCAATTCAGCAGCCAGCCAGCCCCAGGGGCAGGAATGAAGATTCCTCTGGGAGGCTTGTGGAAAACAGGA
>NW_017731462.1:491932-492970 GCF_001890085.2 Hipposideros armiger | reverse complement strand
GACCCCTTTTGTATTTAGAAACATGGAAGCATTGGGAAGAGAACTTGTATATGCTCCCAAAGCCACACTTCCCAATGTGCCTGCCTCTGGAACCCCAGACTGGAACAGGAGATGAGCTCCCCCATGTCTTTCCAGGATCCAACACCTCTCACCTTCTGCCCCTCCGGCCTCTTCCTGTTCTCAGTAAATAATAGCTCCATTTATGCAGTTTCTCAGGCAAAACGCCTTTTAGTCCTTTATTCCATGCTTTAGCTTATCCTAAGATCCAATCCAACAAGCCCTGCGAGCTCTATCATCGATGTACACCCCTAAACCGTCCACTTTGGCCACTTCCCCTGCCTGCCACCACTCTAGCCCGGTCACCATCACCCACTGAGAGACCCTGCCATGACAGTTTCCTCGCATGTCTTCCTCATGCTGAGCATGACCCCTTGGGCTTATTTTTCATACAGCAGCCAAAGTCACTTTTTAAAATACACATATGAGCATGTCAGTTGACTGCTCAAAATCCCCCAATGACTTCCCCTTATATTATATTCAAATAAAATCCGAATTCCTTTTCAATGCTCACAGTGCCCTACAAGACACAGTCCCTGTCTTTCTCTGCATCACCATTATACAACCCTCCCATCCATGGATTCCCATCAGAAACACAGGCCTTTGTCCTCTTCTTCAAACTCTCACTTATGCTCAACGTTATTCTTATCCCTCTGCATAAAATACTGCCTCTGAAGACCTAACAGTGACTCATTTTCCGAGTTCACTGGGGACTTTGTTTAAATGTTAGCATACAAGGGGTGCCAAAAAATGTACACCTTTTAAGAGATGTTCTCTATGTATTACTTTTGAAGTTGAATTGAATTATGGTAGCAATGTGCAGTATGATGTTAGCTCAAAAGATAGCGTTAATCAAATGAATGCTAGAGTCATTCATTATATTACAATTTTAATAGTTTCTTCCTTTCTTAAAATGCGTATGCATTTTTTTGGTACCTTCTGTATTATTTAGAGTTCAATCAGAAAAGTGTGTGTGTGTGT
>NW_017731462.1:477103-483013 GCF_001890085.2 Hipposideros armiger | reverse complement strand
GCAGGGCTGAGGCAAGTGAAGGTGTGGTAGATGTCAGGGAAGCATATCTAAGCAGGGCTACCATGCCACACACTTATACGGCCCAAAAGTCCAATTGAAATTTGTTTCAATTTTCATAATCTCCAATGTGAATACGTCATTCGTACTTTACCTCCTAGATTTGTTCAACTCAGCAGCAGCACTGCGTAATCCACCGTGAATATCTTCTGAGAGCCTGGCCACAGGATTTGCAATTTAGAGCATCAAAGCTTCCATAGGCCTGGGGAGCCATTTCCTTCTCTGAGTTTGTGATCAGGCCACCTGAACACTGAATCTCCAGAGTCCTAAAGGTCACGAGCTTGCTGTGCCTCCCTTTTGCTGATCCAGCACTTAAAATTTTCATTTCCATTTTGAAACCAATAAATCAGCATATGTTGCCAGAGGAGTTTTAACCTCTTAAAATGAAATCAAATTGCTCAGTCAGAGTGACTCCTGAAAATTGATCTGCACATTGCTAAGAATGGAAGAGAACTTCCATGTTTCTAAAGAATATGAGCTACTGATTTATAGGATAAAGCTAACTGGATCCTAGAGGATTGAGTAATGCTGTTGCAGTTAGAAAGATCTGAGATTGTCTATACTGAATAGAACAGAAAGTTGTCCTTCAGTGATGTTGGTGATTGTACACAGTTAGATAACCACTGTAACAACATCGTTGTTGATACACTGCTTTGTAATTATGGGCATGCTAGTTTGAACAATGTCTTTTATCACTGTTAAAAAACATTATATATATATATATATATATATATATATATATTTTTTTTTTTTTAATTTCCTAACTACCTCCCTCAGTGCTTTATATAATATGCCAAATGCTTGACAGTTGTGGGTTTAGGGTTTTGTTGGCCACATAATTTTAATTTTTTTATCCTAACTTTTCTGGTTTTACCCAACAAATTATCAATAGGTAATTTTAACCAAAATTAGGTCTTTGAATGAAATTATTAATATCGTATTTCCTCATTCAGTGTATGTTTCAAAGCAGTAGCATTATCAATGACTTGCTTCTCAATTTTCTTCACGCCAATCCTGCCCTATTTCTTTGGTCAGGGCTAGCTCAGCCTCACAAGAGTATCCTAAAAAGATCACTCATGTCTCTGCTTGAACACTGGGAGGGAGCTGAGAAATGACCACCTCTCTTGAGACCTTATTCTCTCCTTTAATGAGGTAGTATCTACCTAATTAACTTAATCAAACTACCACAAAGATTAACAAAGTTACATATCCCAAGCATCCTGTGTTATTTAGAGGTAGGTATTATGTGTATAAAAGAAACAGCATGATTTATCTAGGATTATTCCCTCAGCCCTTCAACTGGCTAACTGTTTTTTTCAGCTTCAGTGAGTGCTCAGAATCAAATCAGCATTATGTCAATGTAGGACTCAGATAAAAGAAGTACAAGTGAACTGACAATCACTAAAATCACTAAGTAATATCTGACACTTAGGAGCATGAGGAATCAGTCTGCCATTGGGAATCTCAGAATAGCATACTTTTTTTTCCTTGAATTATTTAGCACTACTTTCCCCCCTCTTCAACTGCTGGGTGGCATACAAAATGCAATATGTACATTTTTTTTAAATTTTATTAAATTTCTTGGAATGCCATTGATTAATAAGATTACATATTTCAAGTGTACAATTCTATAATACAAGTACATCATCTGTATGTTGTATTATGTGTTCAGCACCCAAAGTCAAGTCTCCTTCCATTACCATATATCTGACCCCCTTTATCCTCTTCTACCTTCCTTCACTTTTCTTTCCCCTCTGGTAATCACCATACTGTTGTACATGTCTATGAGTTTGTTTGTCTTTGCTTTGTTTGTTTATTTATTGCTTTTGTTTTATATCCCACATATGAGTCAAATCACATGGTTCTTGCATTTTTTCTTTCTTTTTTTTTAAATTTTTTTTTAATTGGGAAACTGGGGGAGGGGAACAGCACTGGGGAATCAGGGGAAAGGGAACAGACAAGTTGCTGTCCTTTTGTTCTTCAGTCTAGTTGTGGAGGACGTAGCTTCAGTGGCCCATGTTGGTATTATCATTGTGCTCTTCCCAGGTGAGGCATATCAGTCACCGGCCGCTGGACGGCCGCTCATGGCAGCTCTCGGCAGTTCACACCGGCTGCCGGCTGCTCACATTAGCTGCCGGCCACACCCAGTATCGTATGGCAGCCCACTGCAGCAGGGGCTGCAGCAGGAGCCTACGCCATCACCAGAGACTCACAGACTCACAGCAGCCCAGCTCCAGGTCGAGCTGTTGTTCACCATCTTAGCTGTCACTGGCCCTCATGTGGGATCCGAACCAGGGCCCTGCTGCTCAGAGCTGGCTTCCCAAGTCAGCTATTAACCAACGTGCCACTCAGCCGGCCTGGTTCTTGCATTTTTTCCATCTGACTTATTTCACTTAGGACAATAACTTCAACATCCATCCATGTTTTGTTAAACTAGCAAAGAAGTTAGGGTTGTTTCTGTCTTCCTAGAAAGGATTGCAAACCTCCCCCCATTGTAAGTGGGGTAATCATGCAAGAGTAATGGAACAATCTTTGTCTTTAAAGTTTTGTACAGTTATCAACAGAAAATAATTGTAATGTTTTTGTTATTGTTGTTATCACAAATAAAAGACAAAGCTCCAGAAAAACAACTAAACAAAATAGAGACAAGCAATCTACCAGGTGTCAAGTTCAAAACACTAGTTATAAGGATGCTCAATGATCTCAGGGAGAACTTCAACAAAGAGATAAGAAACATAAAAATGGAGATAGAAAACATAAAAAAGAACTAGTCAGAAAGAAAGAGTACAATAAAGAATACAGAAATAAAGAATACATTAGAGGGAATCAACACTAGATTAGATAATGCAGATAATCAAATCAGCAATATAAAAGGCAAGATAGCAGAAAATACCTAATCAGAACAGCAAAAAGAATCAAAATAATAATAATAAGCAAGGAGAATTTAAGGGGCCTCTGAGACAACATCAAGCATACCAGTATTCACATCATAGGGGTACCAGAAAAAGAAGAGAGAGAGCAAGGAATTGAACACCTATCCAAAGAAATAAGAAAACTTCCCAAACCTGGCAAAAGAAATACACACACAATCCCAGGACATGCAGAGCTCCAAACCAGATGAACCCAAAGAGGCCCACACCAAAACACATCATAATTGAAATGCCAAAGGTTAATGACAGAGAATCTTAAAAGCAGCAAGAGGAAAACAGTTAGTTACCTACAAGGAAGCTCCCATAAGACTGTCAGCTGAGTGCTGGCCAAGTGGCATGTTGGTTAAGAACTGGCTTGGGACACCAGAAGGCCCCGGTTCCGATCCCACAAATGAAGGCCAGTGATACTGCCTTCTACAGCTAAGCTAAGATGCTGAACAACAGCTCAACCTGGAGCTGGGCTGCCATGAGTCACCGGCAACGGCTTAGGCTGCAGCTCCTGCTTCAGTGGGTTGCCATGGGCTACTGTGTGTAGCCAGCAGCCGCCGTGAGTGGCCGTCCAGAAGCTGGCGACTGATCTGCCTCNTTTTAAGGAAACCTTTAATACTATCTAAATTGCTCTCTGTGCTGAGTTCAGGCTGCTCTTCCCTTGTGGCTGCAGAGTTCAGGCTATGAAGGAGGCGGGGAGCTCTGTGTCACCTACACATGGTCCGTTCCTTGGTACTTTGTATAAAGCAGGTGATTTAACACTGTTTTTTGACTCAACAAATTCCTTGAAGGTAAAGAGGAGCAAGAATTCAGAAAAAATAAGGTCTTACTTTTCTTAGAAAAAAAAGACATCCATATAAAGATGACTTATTTGTGGTTTTATTTAGATGATCTCACAAAAGAACTACATGACATTCCAGACTCTAATGCTTAGCAGATAGATGTTTAATAAATATACAAAATGAAACATAGTCATTAAAAAGTAGAATATATTATTTCACCGAAATTTTAAAAATAGAAAAATAAGAACTTTCTATCATTTGTTAATAGCAAAATTGAATTAAAGAAGTTGAGGCAAATTGTCCCTTGTTGGGATAAAATTCAAATCTACATCACCTAGCAACCTGCCCTTTGCTCCATGATGCAGTAGCTGATGTAATAAAATTGAAAATTATAAACAGAGGGTGCCAAAAAATGTATAAACATTTTAAGAAAGGAAAATATTAAAATTGTAATGCTCAATATATACTGATAACAAAAGATGAATACAAGTCACGTTTGACTTCTGCCATTACAAGAGGTGCTCAAAGTGGTTACCATCAGTGGCCAGCCACTTCTGATTATGGCGAACTACTGCTTGATCAGAGATAACATCTCTTAAAATGTGTATATATTTTTTGGCACCCCCAGTGTGTGTTTATGTGTGTATACAGAGGGTGACAAAAAATGCATACATATTTTAAGAAAGAAAAAAAACTGTATTAAAATTGTAATACTCAATATATACTGATAACAAAAGATGGATACAAATCATGTGTATACATTTTTTTGGCATCTCTGGTATATAATTTTAGGTATTGGTGTGCTGTGTTGCTTTCTACATCAGTTGATACAGTCTCACAGATTTGTTTCTTTCATTTTGGGGGGAAGGAGTAGGGTTTGCCAGGTTATAACCATCATAATAAAGATGTGGCTGAGTCCCTATGAACTCTCAATTTGAGATCAGATTTGTGCTTTTAAAGCCTTATGACCTGCAAAGTTCCAAAATATATAAGATGTAGGTTTGTCAAACAGAAGTTGATACAAACTGCTGCCAATATCGTCCATCTCCTTGCAAATCACCAAGGCCTGTCTTAGCTGAAAAATGACCGAAACCTATTTATTAGTCAATATATTGAATTATTGTTTTCTCATTTTTGGAAATTGCTTTGGATCGTTTAATTATAATATAAATCACAGGTTAGCAAGCTATGACCCAAGACTTAATATCATTTACTTAAGCTTTAAAAAAAATGTGCTTTTAAAACCATTTAGATAGCAAACTCCTCAAAAGTGGAGATTCTAATATTCAATTTGTTTCTGCTAACACTAATGGTGTATTATGAATATTAAAGGATTCCAAAATGATGTGTGTGTGTGTGTATCTCAAAATATAAATTAAAATATTATTCTAGGTAAGGAATTTAGCTTGCAGAGCATAGAAATAGAGCTCACGCCTCATCGTCTCTTAGATTTGGGAATGACCATTACTGTGTGGTTGTTCTAAAAGCTCAGAGGCCCTAAGATCCTAAAATCCAGCATCATTAGGACCAATGTCGTATTTTCCTCTCATATTTCATTTTTATTATCTCCATCTACACCATTCATTTATTCAACATATATTCTTAAGGCCCAATTAAGTATCAGACATTGTACTAATTTTTGTTGAATGAAATAGCTAACCCTTTCCCATACCAAGTGCAAATTTTGTGGAGAAGGAAAACACGTAAATGCATGCAGCAATAGAGAGTGCTACGGGGTAGTATTCAAATCTAAGAGGATAATGAAGTGATGAGGCTGCCTCAGAGAACAGAGATAGCATTTGAGTTGTGTTTTGAGCTAAGTAGGAATTTTCCAAAGAAAGACATTACCATAAGAGGAAAAAGAATACATAATTGCTTCAAGGCACCAAACTAGCATGGGATTCTTGAGGATGTGGGCTACTTCTAACTCCTTAATAGAGAGTCAAGCAAGCAGGTGTTACTTCAAGATTATTTTTTAAATCCTTAGAAAACACTGGGCCACAGGGTGAATATTTGAAATTATAAGGCAATGATTCCAGACAAAGAGAATAATCAAGTGGTGCAGACGGGGAAAAATATATAAAAAATAGTAATATGAAATACCATTTGAAATTATATGTTATGTTTAAAGGTGAGAGAGAGAGAGAGAGAGA
>NW_017731462.1:456421-472928 GCF_001890085.2 Hipposideros armiger | reverse complement strand
AAAAAAAAAAAAAGACTGTCAGCTGATTTCTCAACAGAAACTTTGTAGGCCAGAAGGGATTGGCATGAAATATTCAAAATGATGAAAATCAGGAACCTACAACCAAGGTAATTCTACCTAGTGACACTATCATTTATTTTTAAATTACTTATTTTTTTCCAGTTACAGTTGATATTCAATATTATTTTATATTACTTTCAGGTGTATAAGTCTATCAATCACTCAAAATTGGAGCACAGATAAAGAGCTTCCCAGACAAAAATTTTAAAAAGCTCAAGAAGATCATCACCACCAAACCAGTATTACAAGAAATGTTAAGGGACTTCTTTAAAGAGAAGACAAAAAAGAAAAGATCCAAAATATGAGTAATGAAATGGCTATAATTACATATCTACCAACAGTTACTTTAAATGTTAACAGATTAAATGCTCAAATCAAAAGATATAGGGTTGCTGACAAGAAAACAAAACTCTTACATATACCTTCTCCAAGAAGCTCATTTCAGATCGAAACACACAGAGAGACTAAAAGTAAAGGGATGGAAAAAGGTATTTCATGAAAATGGAAACAAACAAAAAAGCTGGAGTAGCAATACTTACACCAGGCAAAATTGACTTTAAAGCAAAGGCTATACCAGGAGACAAAGCAGGACCCAGTAATCCCGATTCTGGGTATTTATCCAAAGAAATCAAAACGCTACTTTAAGGGGACACGTGCATCCATATGTTCATTGCAGCATTGTTTACAATGACCAAGATATGGAGGCAGCCTGGGTGTTCGTCGATGGATGAATGGATAAAGAGGAGGTGGTACATACCAGGGGTGCCAAGAAAGTGTATACAAGTGGACACTTTTGTCAACATTGTTCAAGCAGTAGTTTGCCTCAATCAGAAGTGTCTGGACACTGATGGTAACCACTTTGAGCACCTCTTGTAATTGCAGAAGTCAAACATGACTTGTATACATCTATTATTATTGGTATGTACTGAGTATTATAATTTTGATACAGTTTTCCTTCCTTAAAATGTGTATACATTTTTTGGCACCCTCTGTATAGACAATAGAATATTACTCAGCCATACAAAAGAATGAAATCTTGCCATCTGCAACAACATGGACGGACCTAGAGGGTATTGTGCTGAGTGAAGTAAGTCAGAAAGGGACAAACACCATACGATTTCACTTGTATGTGGAATCTAAAGAACAACATAAATGAACAAACAAAACTGAAACAACTCATCGAATCACAGAATACTTTGATGTTTGCCAGATGGGAGAGGGTTGGGGGGATTGGTGAAATATGGAAAGGGATTAAGAAGTACAAATTGTAGTTACAAAATAGTCATGGGGATGTAGGGTATAGCATAAGGAATATAGTCGTTAATATTGTAGTAACTATGTATAGTTTCAAATGAGTACTAGATTTATCAGGGTGATGGCTTCATCAGTTATATAAATGTCTAATCACTATATAGTACACATGAGACTAACATAACATTATATATCAACTGTAACTGAAAAATTAAAAAATATTTTTAAAAATAATAAATAAATAAATAAATAAAAGAAATGATGAAAATGAGATTTAGCAAAATATTTCCTAATAAATAAAGATATGGGTCCAATATCTTCCCAGGCCTAAAAGGTAGAGAATAAGGCCACACAAGGGAGTAAGGCCACAATAACATATATGGGAACAGAAATTCTAGAGGAATTAAGCAACTTTCATGATAGGAATGGATGATTTTAGACCCCATAAGGGCATTTATTGACAAATTGATAAAAGCAATAATTAAATTCTTAAGCCTATTACCAAATTTAATTGTATTTATTTTCCATCATAAGTATGCAGTGATTAGGTTAATGGCATAATGTATTAGAATAAGCAATCTAACTGTTGCAAGAGATAAGCCCTAGAATTTCAGATGCTTAAAAATTTATATCTGGCATGTGCAAAGTTTAACGTAAGTCACTCAACCCTCTTCTATCTTGTAGTTACATCATCTGTAATATTTAAGCTTTATAGTCGCCACAATAGGGAAAGTGTAACCTGCAGATTTATGCAATTTTTTTCAAAGTCCATGCCAAAAAATAGCACATATTATAACTGTCTATATCCCCTCTGCCAAAATACAATCTCAACAACACAATCAAACACCAAGGAGATATAATCTCCCTGCATGCCCAAAAAGAGGAATACAGTAAAGTGAGAAACAGCATTGTTTCTGCATATATATATATATATATATATATATATATATATGGATATATAGGATATATAAGAATCAATCAATAAATGTATGCTTGGGGCACATCCTGCTTTCCACTACCCATGACTGGAAGAGAAAACAGCCATAGGATGAACTGGAACAATTAATCACCAGTGTATTCACTATGAATCTGAAGGATCTCTAAGCAGAGCAGAGTATCTGAACAATGGATGTTGAGCTCATCTTTAGTAGAGGAGAGTGTTAAGTATTAATATAAAAATCTTGGCTTATCAAGTATCAATTGTCAGTAAAAATTTGTATATAATCTCTCTCTACCCACACACACACACACACAAACACACACACACAGAAACACACACACACACACAGAGTCTACAATACCATTAGTCTCTGTGTCCCTGTACCATTCTAGATGCACAATGTGATCTCTCCTAAGATTTGCCAAGAGGCCATCTAACGTATGATAGAATTAACAGATCATTTCATAAAGAATGCTACACCACAATGAATAACTTGATATCCTTCTTAGGATTCTTTGCAATTTGTCTCCAATTTACACTCAGTTTTGCTGACTAAAGCTTACTGCTTATCGGTCCCTCTCAAATTCCTCACACCTTTATTTATTATACAAAGGAGTTTACCTTTGGGGCAATGCATTAATACATTTGAAGATTCAATGTCATCATTTATCCCAGCAAAAAAACCCAAAAAACAGAAAAGCGCAAAGCCTGGTGAAATTACCAGGTCCCTCTAAAGCTCTAAAGGAAGAGGAGTCGTAAATAAACATGTAAATATATTCTTCTGTTTTACTGAGAGGGAGGGAGGGAAGGAAGGGGGAAAGGAGGGAGGGAACAATAAATATGCACATAACTAGAAACACAAGATCAACAGCAATAACTACTAAATTTTAAAAAGCAATATTTTACAAAGTTTTTGTGTCAGGTAGTACTTAAAATGCCTTGTATTTATACAGTTCTTTGAACTTACAATATTTTACTATTATTAGCTAATTTAACCTTAACATAATCATACAATAGTGATCATCATCATGCTCCACAAAGAAGCGAACTGTGGCTCACAGCAGGGAAATGATTTGCTCAGTCACATAATAAGAACCTGAGCAAAAACTCAAAACATTCCCACTGTGTGATTCCCACTGTGTGATTACTAAATGTTTATCTTAGCATTGAGAACTGTAAACTCTAATCTGAACGTAATCATATGTGGCCAAGGAAGGTTATTTCCACTTCAAAAAATAATTACAGAGGAAAAGTTATCTTAGTTGTCTTGGTTTGAGTTCACTTGAAAACACAGCCTGAGATAAGAATTTGGGTGCATGTATTCCATTTGGGAGGTGACCCCAAGGAGCTAGACAGAGTGCAGTAATGGGGAGAATGAGACAAAAAAGGAAAGACAATAAAGGAGAAACTACTGAGCTTGGCCTTGATGAGGGCACCTGGTGCTCAACACCACTTGGAATTGTCTGATAAATCTTATTACATGCGCTCAAAGCTTTTGCTGAAGGATTGGAAGCTGGGGCTTTTACCCACCAATGCTGGATTCTGACTGTTTGAGCCCCTACACTTTTCTCCTGCATGAGCACTCCCACCAGCTCCTTGAGGCCAAACCTGCATGAGGGCCAAGAAGTGCTTGTCTCTGCTGCTTAAAGAAAGACCTGAGGCAAAGTTGTGGGGAGCTCAACATGCCAGTGAAGGGCCCCTAACAGTTGCAACAAGAGAGAGATGAGATATCGGGACCCAGTCGGGGAACCAACAGTGTCTCTATAGTCATTCCCAAAATAGGCTGGCATTAAAATCAATGTGTTCTGTTTAGTCCAAGGTTTGATATGGACTTGGTAACTACAGAGAGAAAGCATAATAAAAAGTCTGTATCCATTCTCATAGAAAATAGATAACATAGTTTTTCTCCTTATCAATTAAAGTTCAGCATATATCTCTCCAAAACAATTTGCAGTTCCTAAGAGATTCAATTACTAGTTTGAATGATAAATAGAATTACTCATGAGCAAAGAGTGAAAATGAGGAAAAAAAAGATCAAATTATTACATAGGGATATAAATATGCTTCATATCTGTCTTTCATTAGAAGTCTAACAGGTATCACAACACATGTGTAATATAGACCAACTTTTATCTTTAACACATACATCAAGAAAACAATTTCTTTGGGGCAATAGACAAAAATATAAATATGTCTCAAGAGAAACGTAAGACTTCTTGCATTTTTAAGGTGTTACATATTAAAAAATAAAACACAATGGGTAATGCTAAATTTCAAATTTGTACAGAAATCAAGTTTGTGTAGTTTCATAGATACATGATTTGCAGAAACTTAAATCTTTTTAAAGTATTCTGTTTTATCTTAGAGCCCTGAAAGCCTTCATAAGCATCAATACTTCCAAAATAGTTTTAGTATTTGCAAAGTCAGGACAAAAAAAAAATAATTGAGATTTCTATCAGGTGTGCCATTTATTAGTAGTTAAACATTTTCTGATGTGACAGTAACTGTGCCATTCGCTCAAGTCTGCATTCCTTACTGAATTATGTTCCCATTGACTTCAGGAGTTAATACACAAGACCTTGTCACAAGAACCAGAAAATTGTTTAGACATACGCCTTAGGATAATTTAACTTGAAATAAATTAAGCTAAGTAATTTTAAATATCAGAGGAAAACTTTTAAATAGAGCTAGCATTTTTAAATGGGACAAAAATTTTAATCAAAATACTTGAAATGAGATCAACTTTATGAATCTTCCCTATTAAAATACAAAAGCCTCACACAGAAATTACAATGCTAGAAATGAGATGATTTAGGGGGTTTCACACATATTCTGGAATACCTCTATAGGTATTATTCATATATATTTTAAATCAACTTTCTAAGGTATAATTTATATTCAATAAAACATGCCCATTTTGAATGCAAAGTTTAGCTTTTGACAAATGTATTCCAGTAACTGCTACCACCATCAAGATACAGAATATTTCCATCATCTCAAAAAAGTTCCCTTATATCCTCTAAGCAGTCAAACTCCCACTACCACACCACCACTGGCCCCAGGCGACCACTGTTATATTTTCTGTCACTGTACTGTACATTATCTTTGCCTGGTGAAGAATTGCATATAAATGGAATCATATATATTATAATATTTTTTGGTTGGCTGAAATAAGTCCCTAAACATCGAATAAAAATAGGCTGGGAATTATTGTCCTCCTCATTAGAGAATAAGCTAGAGTGTGGAATCTCCCCTTTGGGGAGGACCCATCAGGGCCCTTAGGGTACATACTCATATATGTCAATAGTGACGGTTGGTTGTTTGCCCCCCAGTTTTCACTTGGTAGGTCTCTCTCCCACTTGGGAAGACTCTGGAAAAATAAAGTTTACTTTAAATTATTATAATTTCTATTTCTTTTTAAAGTCCCCTGTTTTAAAATCTGTCAAAATCTAGACAGAACTCTTTCTGGGAGAGATGGGACTTTTGATTCATCTATTCACAATGAACAAAACACTTTAGAGTGTCGTCAGGCAAAACACATCAAAGGGTATCACATAACTATTTACTCCCTGTCAGAACTCAAACAGCATCCTAATATTACGTGCAGATTTCAGTTCTCTGCCTGAAAACTGGAGATCTCAATTTTGTCAGGATATCCTATGCTCTGAGCAATACTGGCTTGATAAGGATGATCCAAGAAAAAGCAAAAAGGTACTGAAGAAAGGTGCAACAAGTGAGAAGGTGGTAATCTAAACCTTTTATATTTTGCTAGGAAAGAGGGTTTCCCCCACCTACCATCCCAACCCAATGGGTTATGTCCATGCCAATTCTTATTTTGCATCATTTGTGACTATTTTCTCCTTAATCTAGTGGGGAGAAATACATATGTAAAAAGGGCAAGCCATCTGGGTTTCTGTACAAATGAATTTTAAATATGGAATCTGCATATGTTATTTATTCTCCCCCACTGAAAACATGTAAATGTCTTGGGGAAAAGGTTGCAGTTAACTTTGAAATATCTTACTAAACAGCAATATTTATAATGTAAGTACCCTCTATTTCCATGAAAAGGAAAAAGCATATGTGGTTAGGATCATGGAATTTCAGGACACATTTGGAGGAGGCTCCTAAGTTTCCAATTATGATCTATATGGTCATAGAAGGTGACTACTTTGTGTCAGTATTTGAAAACCTCTCCAAA
Source organism: Hipposideros armiger (assembly GCF_001890085.2). Taxonomy (NCBI): domain Eukaryota; kingdom Metazoa; phylum Chordata; class Mammalia; order Chiroptera; family Hipposideridae; genus Hipposideros; species Hipposideros armiger. Next base: position 466,476 of record NW_017731462.1, on the reverse strand, counting down.
ACTTTCCTTTTCTGAGATTTTATTTTTTTGGTTGGCCTGTGGTATTTCCTCAAACTGCTATCTATGCAATACTTTAAATTTCTAATTCTTAAGAGAGTCTTATGAATTCTGTCATTATAATTTAGTTTGAAGATGTCCCCATCCATCTTGACTTTGCCCTTCCTGCTTTTGAAAGTACCTGCTATTTCCCCTTCTTTGCCCCTTATTTATCTCCTCTTTTCAACACAGCATATGGTGGTTGTTGAAGTCCAATGAGCATATAGTCAGCCACAGGAAAAGGTGTACAAGGGAACAGAAGAAACATTGGAGTTGTCAGCATGCATTAATAGAAGAGCTTACTTATGGAGATGACAAAGAGATAATGATGCGGTTGAGAGAAAAACAAAACCGGAAAGAGGCATGTAGGTTAAGTGAAAAAGATCTTTAGAGAAGTGGTAGCAGCTAAGTTCAGTGAGGTAGATGGCAACAGATCTTGGATGCTTATCACTGCAGGGTTGAGGAGTTGGGATTTAACTCTGTAGATAATGGATTACAATTGAGCCTTTTGAGCAAGAAAGGAGTGCAAATAATACAAAGGATTGTTGTGGAGAGGTTCATCTGGGAGATATTTGTAGCATGGATTTTATATATGTGAGCTTTGTTATAGGGCTATAATGTACCCTAATATGCTTTAGCTGAGTGTGTTGCATGTATGTGGTACGTGTGTGTGTGTGTGTGTGTGTGTGTGTGTGTGTGTGTGTGTAAGTTAACTTTAGTCTATACTTCAAGAGCAGTTGGTTAATATCAATGATCCTTAACCAGGACTGCCTACTCCAGAGATGGTCGGTTAGTTAGCTGGAGTACAAATCCCAGAATTGACTATGTTTTCCATTATCTTTAGCTCCATCTGCTCTTGTGGGTTTGTTAAGTAACACAAAAAATGTTAGAAATAATTTTTCATTGGTGATATGCCTTATTCAAAGGATCTTGATCTGCCCAGTCGGTTATACTTTTCAGAGATGTACTGTAGGCCCAGTACTTTTCATTCAACACTTAGCTCAGAGATTTAAGGGAAGATTCTGTATTCCAACCAGGACAGCTGAATTGTACTGCTAGAAGACTGTCAGATACATCTTAAATTAACCTTTCATGTAAAATTCTCACCAGAGTGCCTAAAATGATAAGCTCAACTTCATTGAGCTTATAAGAAAAGGTTATTTGACTATTTTGCCACTGTTTCCTAATAAATGTAGCAATATTCTGAAACTTGCTTTTATTTCGTACTCACTGTCAGGTAAAAAAGTAAACTTGTGGCTGTTTCCTAACTAATCATTGGAGTCTACTGAGATCTATTTAAAACAAAACAAAACAAAATTTAAAAAAAGAAAAGGAAAAAGAAAAACACCTAATAATTGTGAATGGCCAAATTGGCTTGAGCAAGCATGCAAAAGACAGAAGACAGAAGATGTATGACCGATATTAAAAAAACATCAGTAGTATCTACATGAGGGAATGGTGGTCTGGACTATGTTATATATGGGGATAGAAATATTTGGGAAAGGCTAAACTCAAAGTTTCTTACAAGTCTTAAATAAAAGAAGTTTAACCTCTGCTGCAATTAAACTTTCCAATTAAAATATGACTTTAATTCAAGAACATCAAATTATGAACATTATTATCAAATTTAAAACATATGTATGTCAGATTGTATTTAATAGTTTTGATTAAAATAAGAATTAGTAAGAAAGTAAAACTAGAGTAATAAAAAAGTAATTAGGCAAAAAATATAATTAGATCAGAAAAAAAAAAAAAGAGAAAAAAGGAACAATTTCAAAGACTGCCAGTGGTTTATCTAGAGGCATACTACAGTCCCTCTGGAAGGCTCTCTAGCATTGTGTTGGATGAAGTAACTGCAGTGTTACGGAAACACAGCAGTACATGCTGTTCTACGTAAGATGTTATGCCAGGGTGGCAGAGTGTACACAGGCACAACATGTACTCTATTGGTTCTTATAAAAGACAATTTTATGTCTTTGCCATTTCAAGAGTAGTTTTGTCCATTCTAAAATTTACTCTCTATTATCCCCAAAGAACAGCAACAGAAGTTTGGATCTAAATATTTTCTGTTTACTAAAAGAAAAGGCAATATTGTATTCAGAAAGAAAAAGCAGATACATATCATGCATCTCACTGTGCCCCTCACTTATTGAGGCTTTCTCCCAAATTTTAGCTGGCTATATGGTAAGCAGAATAAAAACTACCTATATGAAGATGACTCCAAATGAGCATAGAACCTTGTTTTATGTCCAAAGTATTTCCTAAAATACTTAACATGATTACTACATTTTGACAGGAAGAAATTAGCTGAATTTACAGTTTGGTACATAAAATTTTGTCTGAGACATAGTAAGTATCAATAAATCATGTTCAATTTAAATGCACATCCTGGAGTGAGGAGTAAAAGATAATTAATTCCTACTTACAAATCAGCACATTAGTTTATTGTATTAGCAACAAAATAAAGCACATTGATAACAACCCTCCTGCTTAAGTCCTCGTAATTATTTTTAAAATATTCCAATTATATTTAGTTAGCAGAGGTTAATACAAATTCACTTTTAGCCTTTAATTCTTATTTAACTTCAGCTTCTTGTGATAGGAACACAGTAATTCAAGTCAAAAGTCATAGTTAACTTTTGCAAGTAGGATCTGGCAAGTCAGTTCCTGGATTTTATTTCAGGATAAGAAAAAACTTTTATGTCTATAGTGTTTGAATAAAAAATGTTGACATGATAAAAATGCTTTTGATAAGGACACATTTTATAGGGATGGTGTCTTTTTGTCTTCAAACTATAGAGCCAATAAATGATATATTTCAAAACTCAGGACATTCAAACATGCCAGAGCAGCATATGAGCCAAAAATACACATTACATATATATAAGGTCAGACAATTAAGTTCGCGAACTCATCCTAGAAAAAGTGCTACCTATATACCTCATTGCTGAATATCACTACGGTCACCTTTGAAGGACTCCCCTTGGGAAGCTATGCACTGAAGCCAGTGCCTAGTCTGCCCTTCAAAGGAATTTTGGAACTGTTGTTCTGGAATGGGCATCAGAGCTGTTGTCGTATTACCCTTAATGTCCTGAATGTCATCAAAATGTCTTCCTTTCAATATTCCTTTTATCTTCAGGTAAAGAAAGATGTCATTGGGAGCCAGATCAAGTGAGTAAGGAGAGTGTTTTAATACAGTTATTTGTTTACTGGCTAAAAACTCCCTCACACTCAATGCCATGTGAGCTGGCGCATTGCTGTGATGCAGGAGCCTTGAATTGTTGGCAAAAAGTTCAGATCTAACTTTTTCACACAGCCTTTTTAGCACTTCCAAATAGTAAACTTGGTGAACTGTTTGTCTAGTTGGTACAAATTCATAATGAATAATCCCTCTGAAATCAAAAAAGTTTAGCAACATTGCTGCAACAAGTTTGGAACTTAATTGTCAGACCCCTGTGTGTGTGTGTGTGTGTGTGTGTGTGTGTGTGTGTGTGTATAATTTTAATATTCAAGCATATTTAAATAATCAAAGATATAAGAGACTTCTATAAGGACATGACGTCTGAAAGAGGAAAAACAAACAAATTGAGTCCTACAATAGCCCAGCTTATTACCAGGAACAGTTTCCAGTGCAGCGCAGACAGAAGACACCCAAAAGAGGGCCTAGCAGACTTACTAGGTTGGCAAAACGCAATACAACTGGAATTCACAGAGCAAAAATCAACAAAAAGGAGAGAAAGACACAGAGAGAGAACTCCAGACATCTTCAGGGGGCCCCTTCAAGATTGAGCTGAATATTGATCAATGCAGGAATGCAAGGAGACTATCTAAAAGTGTGAAAAGACAACCCCAAAACATTAGAGTGGTAATTCTCAACTGGGGGCAATTTTGCCCCTGAGGATAGACTTGGCAATATCATGAGATACTATTATTGTCATGACTTGTGGGGAAGGGGTTATTATCATCAACTACGTAGGAGCCAGGGATGCTGCTAAACATCCTACAATGCACAGGAGAGCCTACCCACAACAATGAATTGTCTTGTGTAAAATGTCAATTGCACCAAGGTTAAGAAACCCTGTATTAAAAAGAAATGGTTTGGGGGCTCACAGAAGGCTGTCTCAAATATTTTGAGTGGAAAAACCTCAAAATTTATAGGGCATAAAGTAGAATAGGAAGTAATGGGAGAAATGTACCTAAGCTTAAATGCTGGGTATAATGAAACATAAAGTACCCCCACCAAATAATTTTAAATGTTTCCAAGTAACTTAACTATAATGAAAAACAAATCTCAAGCATATTTTTAGGCTACAGAACATCTAGCACACAACACAATATAATGTATAATACCTGAATTTAAAAAAGTTATGAGGTATTCAAAGAAACAGAAAATATATGACACATGTAGAAGAGAAAAGGCACTAATCAAAACTGGCCCAGAAATGACGTAGGTGATAGAATTAGCAGTCTGGGCATTAAAACAATTATTATAACTGTAGTTCATATGCTCAAGAAACTAGAGGGAAGACTGAACATATGAAGTAGGCATGATGATGTTTTTAAAAAAGACCCAAATTGAACTTCTAGAAATGAGAATTACAATTTGATATAGAAATTACACTGGAAGGCATTAACAACTTTTGGACTTTGTGGGAAAAAAATAAAACAATTAGTGAACTTGAAGACATAGTAATAGAACTTATCTAAAATGAAACATACAGAGAAAATTGACCTAAACAAATAAAGAGAACATGAGTAGACCATGAGAACATTTTATGATGCCAAATATATGTTTATTTGTAGCCTACAAACGAAAGGAGAGGCAGTGGGAACAGAAAAAACATTTGAAAAAACTATGGTTAAAATGTTTCCAAATCTGATGAAAAATAAAAATCCAACAAACCACAAGCACAGGAAACAAAAAGAAAGTTACACCAAGGTAAATCATCATAGAATTGCTTAAAACTACTAATAAAAAGAAAATCTTAAAAGCAGCCAGAGAAAAACACCCATTATAACAAAAGAGCCAAGATAAGAATGATAGATTTCCCATCATACATATATAGGATAGAAGACAGTGGGGAACACATTTAAAGTATGGAAAGAAAAGTATTGTCAACTTAGAATTTTACCCTTCAGAAATCAAAGATGACATAAAAACTGTTTCAGGCACACAAAAGCTTAAAGAATTTATCACCTTCAGAACTGTACTCCCAGTAATATTAAAGAAAGTCCTACAAGCAGGTGAACAAAGTTAGCAAATGGGAATCTAAATAAGAAATGAAGAGCACTTGTAATAGGAACTAAATGAGTAATTATATTTAAAAAAATAATTAAATCTCCATAATCAACTGTTTAAAGCAAAAAAATAATACCAAATGCAGTGAGTTTATAAAATAGATAAAATTTAAAAATATATGGTAACAATAGCACAGACTGAGGTACAATGATTTAAATTTCTTATTCTACAATACTGTAACACAAGTGAAGCAGTATAGTGTCATTTGAACGTATGCATAGATAAAGATATATACTCTAAATCCTCCAGAACCACTAAGATAAAATAATTTATTTTAAACTAAAGAGTTTACTTTAATTTAAATAAAATAAAAAGTTTATAAAGGCAACAAAAGAGATTAAATGTAATCATAAAAACTTCAATTATTCCCAAAGAAGGCAATTACTCCCCCCCTTCAAAAAGCAACAACATAAAAAGATAATACCAAATGAATGAGTGAAATTTAAATTAGAAATGGAACACTGGTTAAACATTTGAAAATCAGTCAATGTAAGTCACCACATTTACATATATGCATATGACATCTGTTTAAACATTCCTGTTTAAAAAAAAAATTCTAAGCAAACTAGGAGTGAAAGAGAACTTTTTTGACCTAGTAAAGAACTTTTACATCTGCAGCTGTCATACTTAATGATTAAAGAGTGAATCATTTATCCCTACAATCCAGAATAAACTATATTTCTACTCTCTCTACATTTATTCAAAATTTTACCAGAGATCCTAACCAGTGTAATAAAGCAAGAAAAATAAATGGTTGCCATCCAGATTTGAAAGGGAGGAGTAACACTGCCTTTATTTACAGACATCGTCAACGTAAATAAACTGATGGAATAGACCAAAAAAATATCAGTGAGTTTAAAAGGTAACAGGATACAATATCAATATTTTTAAAAATCAATTAAGTTTCTATATACGGGACAAAATTAAAAATTGAAAGTAAATGAAAGAATAGTACTTACAATAGCATCAGAAAATATAATGCTTACTAATAAGCCTGACAAAAGATGTGCAAGACGTATGTACTGAAACTACAAAACATCACCGAGAAGTTAAGAAGATTTGAATAAATTGAGAGCTGTAGATATTAGTGTAACAGAAAACTATTATTAAGATACCCATCCTCCCTAATTTAATCTACAGATTTAACGTAATCTCAATCAAAATCCCACCACTGGTTTTATAAAAGTTGACAAGTTCCTTCTAAAAACATATGGAAGTAAAAAGTACTTAAAAGTACAAAGTACCTAAAATAGCCAAAATAAAACATAAACATCCTACAAAGTTGGGGGTTTATTTGACTTCCAAAATTATTACAAAGCTACAGCAATCCAGGCAGTGTAGTACTGGCATCAAGATATACAAGTAGATCAATGAAACAGAATATAGAGTCCAGAAATAGATCCCTAAATATCTGAACAGCTGATTTCTGATAAAGGTGCAAATCCAATTCAATAGAGAAATAGTTTTTTTTCAACAACATATGGTGCTAAAAATTGGATAGATATTAAAAAACAAAAAGAACTTCAGTCCATACCTTCCACTAAAAGTAGCTCATAAACAATGTAAAATCTAAAACTTAGAGAAGTAAACATGGTATAAAAATCTTGGTGATCTTTGATTGGAAAAAGATTTCTTAAATACAGCAACAAAAGCGTGATTCATAAAATATTAATATGTTGGACTTTATAAATGTAAGAACTTCTGCTCTGTGCAGGACACTGTTAGAAGAATGAAAAGACAAGCTACAGGCTAAGAGAAAAATATTTGCAAAGCATATATATGACCAAAGGTTTGTGTCAAGAATAAAGAACTCTTATAAGTCAATAATAAAAAAACAAACTCAATTAAAAATGCACAAAAGATTTGAATAGACACTTCATGAAAGAAGATATATAGCAAATTAGCACATAAATATATGTTTAACATTAGTAATAATTAGGGGCCTGAAAATTAAAGCCACAAGGAGACAGCATTACATACATATTATAATGTAATACAAAAACAACAACACAAAGTAATGACAAGGAATGTGAGAAACAGGAACTCATTACTAGTGAAAATAGTACAATCAGTTTGGAAAACACTTTGACAGTGTATTAAAATGATAAACATACACCTGTCGTATGACCCGGCCATTCCATTCCTAGGTATTTTCCGGAGAATAAAATATATTTCCAAAGACTTGTACACAAATGTCCATAGCAACTTTATTTATAATACCCCCAACCTGAAAACAACCCAAATGCCTGTGAATGGGTGAACTGATAAACAAATCGTGGTGTATGATTTCAATAAAAATCTATTCAGCAATCAAAAGGAATGAACCATTGATACAAACAAGAACATGAATGAATTTCAAAATAATTATGCTGAGTGAAAGAAGCCAGACCACCTCACCTCAAAAAACAGTACCTACTATAATTTATTTCTAAAAATCTGGAAAATACAAGCTAATCTATACGTAGAAAAAGCAGATCCATGATTGGGGAGGAGGGATGGGAGAAGGAATCACAGAGCAGCATGAGGAAATTTTCTGGAGTGATAAATATATTCATTATTTTAATTGTGGCTTTATGAGCACACACATATAACATATTTTGCAGTTTAAACATATGAAGTTTATTTATATCAATTATACCTCAATAAAACTGTTGTAAAAACCATTTCCAGCTTCTGTAAGATGTTTACATAAATCTGTAGAATTTCCTATGAAATTATTCTGTTACATAGCTCATGTTCTTTTTCAATTTATCATAGAAAAGGATGAATTAAGAATATTATGTTGCAGAAAGTCAAAAGATGTAGTTAAAAATGACAATTTTATGCTCTTGAAGGGAACCACAAACACTAAACAACAGTACAGTAGTTACTTTAATATAACTGAGTTCAAAATCACAGGAAATAATATAAGAGTAAAATATTAAATCTGACTGCAAATTGATTCGTGAATTGAAAAGCAGAATCAGTAATGACCAATTTCTTAAAATGTTGCTTTTCTCTGTCTTTGGAGTGAAAATTGCCAAATTATAAACCGACCATATTTCCTACTGCAGGGAAAACTTAAAATATAGTAATTTAGAAGCACTGAAGAAGTGCTTGGAAAGAGATTAAATGCTTGAACCTGTTTAGAAGGTTTTCTATACATACAAAGTACCCACAGGTCCTAAACATAATGTGAGCTGCCTTGGAAATATCGAACAGTGAAGGAAGTTTCTTAGACTATTAGTCAATTTGTGTGCAACAAAACAAAGGTTATCCCTAAGGAAATTAATGGAAGATACCCTGAAATTGCTAAAACTAAAGGGTCTAGATGAATTTATATAAAGCACTTGCATGTGCTTGAAGCCAGAGGCTGGGTGGCTGGAGGCTTATTTACTGTTTTGTTTTTTGTTGTTTTTTGTTTGTTTTGTTTCTAACCAATGCCAAACACAGGTATACTGCTACTATTCAACCAATCTTGACTAAACTATGTTTTTTGTTTTGTTTTGAAGTCATGGCAGAGTCTAATTGTTAGTGCATTGAGATCTTCTATTAGGCAATACTGATTTAATAAAAATAAATACCTCTCTTCTCTGGCAGCATATTTTCGTTCTCCCGTTAAGTGATATTTAAAACATGAGTATAGGATAACACAAGAGAAACCAAATACAACAGAGGCACCACCAAGACAAAACAGAGAGGTTTGTTAGGACAGAGGCTAACAAGCTATGGAGCTAAAGCATGGCAGAAAACCAATAGCATCATAGAGAAGACAAATAACCTCCAAATGAGTAAATCAACCTGATGTAAAGATTCGGAAGCCCTTCCTAATTCCCAGGAGTTACAGCGTCCAGAACATAAATAATACTGAGCAAGGAAATAATGCAATAGTCAAAACTAATAAGCTGAGAAGCTGTAGAATCTTGATACTAAGTATCAGTGAAATTCATGAACAACAGGGAATAGCAAAGAAAAGTGTGGAAACAGAGATCTGGTAAGGAGCCAAGAAGACGAGGGGACTGCAAAGTGTCACTTGAAGGGTTTGGGAAGTCTGGTAAGTGCTGTGATGGATATTCAGTCTGTGCACTCACTTCTCAGGAATATTGAAGGAAGGGAACATATGCACATTAGCAGAGGGTTAGAGTAGATCAGGACTTTAAAATAAATGAGTTTTCTTTTTATCCCTGGACCGTATGTAAAAATGAATTGTCCAGAAGGGAGAACAAAGGAAATATATAAGTAGCTAAAAGTTGGGCGACGAGAATCCTGAACATTTTGACACCATCTTCCCTAACCGATGCCAAGTGTGCCCATAAAATGGCTCCTCATCTCACCTTGTATTAGTTTCCTAGGATTATCATAACAAATTATAGACAAAGCTCATTTTATTGCGCTTAGCTGTACTGTGCATCACAGATGTGTTTTTTTGGTTTTTTTTACAAACTGAAGGCAAGACCCTCTGCCACCAAAAAGATTATGACTCGCTTTACTTGCTTTATTGCTGTGGTCTGGAACTGAACCCTCAATATCTCCAAGATATGCATGTACTATGAATGGGGTAAATTCAAACAAGAGAAATGTATTTTCTCACAGTTCTGGAGTCCAGAAGTAAAAAATTAAGGTGATGGCAGGACCACACTCCCTCCAGAGGCTTTAAGGGAGAATCTGTTTCTTGCCTCATCCAGCTTCTGGTGACTTCTGGCATTCCTTGACTTGTGGCCATATCACTCCAATGGCCGCC
>NW_017731462.1:450154-455342 GCF_001890085.2 Hipposideros armiger | reverse complement strand
GTGCCTCTCTACATGCTTTTATAGATAAGCCCTCAGCAGTGAACATCATCAACTGGGCCACTGAGTGCTTATCAATCAGCAACAGATAACTTTCTGACACAACTTACTTCATACATATGCATACATCAAAACAACTTTACTTCAAAAACAACATCCTTTTTGCCTTTGTGATAAACAAGTGGATTCAAACAACTTTACTTGCCATAAACAAGTGGGTTTAAAATCATATCAAACCAGTACACAACACCGTTGACCCTTGAGCAACACAGGTTTGAACTAAGTGGGTCTACTTATATGCAGATTTTTTTTTCAATAAATATACAGTTGGCCCTCCTTATCTCTGGGCTTCACATCTACAGATTCAACCAACCATGGATTGAAAATAGTATTTTTAATCTGAGGTTGGGAACGCTCTCATGTGGAGGGCCAGCTGTATGCACTGCTCTCCACCATTTTATACAAAGGACTGAGCATCCTTGGATTTTGGTATCCAGAGGGGATCCTGGAACCAGTCCCCCAGGGAAACCAATGGATACCTGTAGTTAAGTTTTTCGGGGGTCAAAAGTTATATGTGGATTTTTGACTATGCAGAGGTCAGTACCCTGAACTCCCACAATATTCAGGGATCAACTGTTTATATAATATAAAGGGAGTGTAGTCACGATTTACAAATACAAATAAAAGATACAATACTTTTGTAAACTCTATATTAATTGATTCTCGCGGAATACTTTCATTGACTTTTGTTGAACTCTTGAATCCATAGCCAAACTCTGGTTTCAATTGGCAAAAAATATTGACATTTTAGTTCATATTAATAAGATGAGGGTGAAATAATTGAGACAAATGTGGAAGCGTTACTCATTCACCAACACAGTGAGCAAATTTTTGCTGAATTGAATAGCCTTTTAATACTGAAAGGGTATTTCCTCAAATATTTTTATGCTAGTCACAATGTAACAGCTACAAAGAGCACATACTTTGATGTGTAATTTGCACTGTTAATATTTTTCCATTATTTTTCTAAGTCCAGACATTTAGCAAAACAATAAATCAGTCCTGATTTGTAGCATTTTTTTATTTTTGTGGGGTAAACATTCCCACCATGATGGAATTCAAACCACTAATATGAAATTGTTAAATACAGAGTTGGGAAGAGAGATTCTGCAGCACATAATTATACAGTATTTCCCAGACTTAGACATCATGGAGTATAAAACCTCAAAAGCATACATAATAGTAAAACATACTAAAATAGCTAAGATGTGATAAACTTTGATATTTATTTGTTTTGCTTTCAATATGATTTTCAAATTTTAAGTTCATATAATTTTCAATAATGGCTATGTTTAACAAATGGCTTGAATTTCCTGAAAATTTAAGTTGGCTCTCATGAGTTATTATGAGCTGATTCCAACATACTACAGGCATACCTCATTTTATTGTACTTCACGGATGTTGCATTTTTTACAAACTGAATACAAGACCCTCCACCAGCCAAAGCATCACAACTCGCTTTAATTGCAATACTCACTTAATTGCTGTGGTCTAGAACCAAACCCACAGTAGCTTCAAGGTATGCCCTGTGCTGTAACATGACGATGAAGAATCGGAAGAAACACCTTCAAGTCTTTACCTCAGTTACACTGAATATGAATGTTCAGTTAGCATTTTTAGTCAAAACAAATGCATTTTAAAGTCTCTATCTTTTCCAAGTGTATTGATACAACTTCCATGCAGGATTGGCTCCAAAGAAAAACACCAAGTTTTAAAGATCTCAATACAATAAGCAGAACAAGAAGCCAACTTGCCTGCTCTACATTTTGAAAAGTTTCAGCTGTGCCTGCTGATGAGTCTCCAGGTGAATTTCGTATGAGGGAGCTTACTGATGAGCTCTAATTATGTCCAATTCCATATTCAACAAATTCACAGTTTTGCTGTATGATATTAGGCAAGTCACTTCCTTTTCCCTGGCAGTTTCTTATAATTTACATATGTAAATGTCCTACCTCACAAAGGTGTAGTAAAGTATAACAAATTAAAAAATATCACCCATCCAAAATGCAATTGCACCATTAAAAACAGTAATTAAGAAAATTAGCAGGCAACTAAGACAACTCCTTTGGAACCAGGCCATTAATTTTTAAATAAGGAAAGTAGAAATATAAAGGAGCAGCCTCATCATGATCTGTTATAACCTCTCATTAGGGAGAAAGGAATCATGCAACAGTTACTCTCTCACAGAGAGAAATAGAGAAGCATGTGACCCCCAGCCTGTTTCTATTATGCTAGCATCTGCAATCATTAGGTTCAAATGGCATTTTTTAAAAAATTATTTTCTGCAAAAGAGTCCCAAGGAAACAATAATTATCATTTAATGGGATTCACAATAGCACAATAAATATCACTACTCTTCCCCACCTGAGTTCTGAACCAATTGAGAAAAGCAGATGGGCACCAAAATATCATCTTTATTACTGACCATGGAGAATGAGGCTTTTATTGGAGGGATTAAGTAGCCTTTCTTTTAACAAACACCACAATAAACCCAAGTTACCCACCACGACAAAGGCAAAAGGGGATCACTGCACACTTCTGTCCTAGAATGAGGCCCTTGATAACTTATAGCATGAGGGATCTAGACAGGATACATGCAGGAGGTGGGGGGAGGGAGGGAGAAGGAGATGGAGAGAGAGAGAGTTGGAGAGAGAGAGAGAGAGAGAGAGAGAGAGAGAGAGAGAGAGAGAGAGAGAGAGAGAGAGAGAGAGACAGAGAGAGAGAGAGGGGGAGATATGAGGTCAGATCCTCATCCCCAGATTTTCCTTCTAAATTCACCCATCAGGTGAGTCCCTCCTCTTCACTGGGGAATAAATGAATGATGAACGTTATGCTCAAGGAGCTCCCTCGATAAGGAAGGAAAGCCTCAGGAGTAGAGAAAGCTCATCCTTCCCAGCTGTATCCCACCATCATTCAAAATTATTAGTGTAGCAAATAGAGAGAGGTAGGAGTTGTACAGGCTCATGCCAGCAAACAATTTGCAATCAAGGAAAAGGACATCCCCCTTTAGTTTATCTCTAATCAATGCCAGACTCAGTACTAGATCCTCAGAGAGGTCAAGCCACTTAAGTAATGTCACACAGCCTGCACTGGTATATGACTAGACCAAGTGCTCTTTGAATGAAGAGATTATACTTTAATAACTACAGCTTGATAATATCCTGAAACATTATAAATATCTGTGGAAAGAAGGGAGGGAGGGAGAATAGAAGGGAGGAAGGGAGGAAGGAAGGAAAGAATTTAGATAAATAAATCCAAACCCATGTCTGAATGGGTCCTCTCACCACTCTACATTGCCTAGGTATGAGTGTTATAAATGAGCTTAATGACCTCTGAAATCTTATTACATAGTTAGGAAGGAGGGGCTTTTGACTGATCACATTCTTATTCTTAAGAACGGTAAGTCTCTCTAAGGAAAATGTGCTCAGTTTTCCAACTAGATCAGGTATCGTATCAGGTATTGTACTGGCTTCATGCTGAGATGATATATTGGGCTGTCGGAAAAGTCATGACATATTTTTTCTGTTTTTCATCGCAAAAATGCGTCATGACTTTTCCGACAACCCAATATAATCTCAAGGGTCCACAAAACAAATGGGAAAAACGAAACAAATTGCATCTGATATATAATAGTGTTTATAATCATACTTAAGATCAGTATGTCCTGGCATAAATAATAGTGTAACCACAAGCTTTCATTAGCATATTTTAGGTATTCTCTCTCAACACAATATACAAGGCTAGGGTTGTTGTCACTCTTTTGTTGGTAAAGTTTGTTCTTATAAGATTGACGAGATATGTGGGATTAATCCCTTTAATGCATTTATTCAAGAGATGATTCTCCATTAAGTCCATGGACGGATAGGTTAACAGTAAATATCATTAAAAAATCACAGGCAATCCATTAGGTAAGGGAAGTCAGACATGGAGCTCCAACAGTTTTTCTGCTCTTCACATTTTCTGGGATTAGAGGTTCCACTTACAAAGAAACACTAAGCCCTCAGTACATATGATGAGCTATTTAAATACTAAAGTAACATTTTAAAGTGCTTTATAGTACAGGAACAAATACCAAATCACCTTTTAAACATATATATTCAGTATGTGTGAATCTCTCCATATTTGAAGATTCTCACATAAATGTGCTATTGGACCTGAATTTTAGAGTCTGCTCTACTAATGACTCACAGGACTACCTTAGAAATATGGTGTCTCTCCTCTGCATCTCCATGACAGTATTTTGTTCATAAGGATGGCAGGAACTGGCGGCGTGTAGACAGATGCCTGGATCAAATCTCTTATTTTTTATAGCCATAAATATCATGATCTACGGTTATGTGTAAAAACATCCAATTTCAGACAACTGGGTTCCCAGGTAGTTCAGCGGAAAAGTCGCTGTCCTCTTTCACCTGCCCTTCTGTGCCCATGGCAACTTCAGGGACAGTGCCACTTCCTCTGGCTTAGAGTGACAGCAGTGTGAATGCTCACTGCAGTGATATGAAGGATTCTGCCCAGATGAAGCTGATCTTCCATTCCAGTCAAGCCACAACCAGGCCTGCATTTCAACTCTGCCCTCACAACACTTATTCAAGACCTGTTCAGTCTGTAACACCCTCCTCCTCAGCATTAGTTTCCTATTGCTGCTGTAATGGATTACCACAAACTTGTGGTTTCAAACACCACAAATTTATTATCTACAGTTCCTCAGGTGCGAAGTCCTGCATGGACCTCTGCACTAAAATGAAGACATCAACTGGGCTGTGTTCCTCTGTGAAAGCTTGAGAGGAGATGAATTTTGTTGCCGAGAGGCCACCCACATTGCCAGGCTCATGCCCTCTCCTCCATCTCCAAAGCCAGCCCCACCACAGCTCTCTGACTCTTCTTCCACAGTCACACTACTCTCCAGCCATAGCCAGGAAAGGTCATTCATTTTAAGGATCCATGTGATCAAATTAGGTCTACCTGGATAATTGAAAATAATCTCCTGATCTCAAAGTCTCAAGGTCCCTGTTCTTAGTCACATCTTCAAGATTCCTTTTGCCATTGTACTAGTCAGGGTGCTTCAGAGAAACAGAACCAATGTGTGTGTGTGTGTGTGTGTGTGTGTGTGTGTGTGTGTGTGTGTGTGTGT
>NW_017731462.1:396076-450054 GCF_001890085.2 Hipposideros armiger | reverse complement strand
AGAGAGAGAGAGAGAGAGAGAGAGAGAGAGAGAGAGAGAGACTGATTTATTTTAAGGATCAGGTCACAGGATTATGGAGGCTCGCAAGTCTGAAATCTGCAGGACAGGCCAGCAGGCTGGAGACCCAGGAAAGACTGATGTTACACCTTAATCCAACAGCAATCTGAAGGCAGAATCCCGTCTTTCTTGGGGAGCTCAGTCTTTTTTCTCTTAAGACCTTCAACTGATTCAATGAGGCCCACCTACTCATGGAGGTTAATCTACTTTACTCAAAGTCTACTGATGAAAATATTGACTTTATCTTTAAAAATATGCCTTCATGGAAATATCTAGACTGGTGCATAATCAAATATCTAGGTACTGTGGCCTAGCTAATTTGACACATGATATTAACTATCACAGCTATGTAAGTTAGCATATTCACATGTTCCAGGGATTAGAACAGAGCCATCTTTGGAGGTAAGGAGTTTTATTGGGCCTGTCATCTCCTCTATGAAACTTCCCATAACGATGACAGCCCTCATTTATTAAACTGTAACATGAACTATTGGAGTCTATGTTCCCAAATATGTGGCAATTTATTGATTACTGCCTTTTTCAAATTTGAAGGCTTTAAATGTGGTTTCATAATTGTAAACTTCCTAAAAAAAGACTCTGCTGTCTGTGCCTGTGCCTTTTCACCCTCCCCCTATCATGTTCACAGTGCAGGGTACATAGCAATTAGCATGTTTCTTAGCTATTTCTTTAAAAGCAAACAGCAACTTTTAGTTTGGGAGACACTTAAAATTATATTGTCTTTTTTTTTTAATCCAAATTGAGCATCAGAAAAATCAAGTGAACATCTAAGGTGACCTGGAGTAAGATATGAGAATTCAGGACCTTATAGATCCCACAATCTATCAATACTCTTTCCATTATCTCAAGTTAAATGCTTATAATCTCTCAATAGTCATTAGATAACAGTCAGGGCCTGTGAGTACATATTTCCTATTATTTAGCAGTATGACAACATACCATGTTCATAACCGGTTTCACATACCATTCTGAAAAAATATTTTTAACAAAATAATATAAAGAATATCCTAAAAACCAAGGGACACTGTGATTCAGGATTATGGTTTGTGTTACTTTAAGCTCTTCCTGTTATCTACTGCTGGTTTTTAACATGGGTTAAATTCACAGTAGTTTGCAGCAATGAAGTCTTGCTGGAGTCCTCCACATTCCCTGCCCATGTTACAATACTACCTAGTATAAAAAGAAAATGTGCCAACAAAAACTCACAAAGACAACAGTTTAGTGGTTACCAGAGGGTAAGGGGGGAGGGGGGATGTAGAAGAGGGTAAAGGGGGGCAAATATATGGTGATGGAAGGAGAATGGACCCCACGTGGTGAACACACAATGTAGTATACAGATGATGTATTATAGAATTGTACATTTGAAGCCTATATAGTTTAACTAACCAATGTCACTTCAATAAATTTGATAAAGAAAAAAAATTATTGGCAAGGGGAAAAAAAAAGAAAATTTGATAAATATCAGTGCCCACTGAGGATACTTTGGTCTCTATATGGCACAGTCACTGAAATCTGACTGGTATCAAGAATTTTCTGATTCAATATTTAAATAAATACCACTGAGGTTAATCAGTGATTCTTTAAGAATTTTAGCTGGGATAAAAGAGGTAAAATATACAAAACACAGATAGACACACACACACACACACACACACACACACACACACACACACACAGCTTCTAATTTTCCAGTGAAAAAAATGACAGAATTGATTTTCTAAGTGATCTGGAAAACAGATTTTTAAGATCTCATTTGACTTGAGGATATAGAGCCCCCATGCAATTCAATTAAAAAGTGATAGTCTTCATACAAACACAGTCTGAATTTAAAGTTCCATAATATATTGAAGTAATATTCACATTTGCTACTGATTGAATTGTCTCCCCCCATTCATATATTGAAGACATAACCCCCATGTGATTTTACATAGACATAGAGTCTTTAGGAGACAAGTAAGGTTAAATGAGGTCATCAAGATGGGACCATAATCCCATAGGATTGTGGATTTATGAGAAGAGGAAGATAACAATTTCTCTCTTTCACTTTCTCTGCCATGTGAGGACACAGAGAGAAAACAGTCATTAGCTGTCTGCAAGCTGGTAAGAGCACCCTCACCCAGGAACCAAACCCTGCCAGAACCTTTATCTTTGACTTCCCTGCCCCAGAACTGTGAAAAAACATATTTCTGTTGTTTAAGCCACCAGTCTATATATTTTTATGGCAGCCGAGCAGACTAATACAACCTTCAATTTATAAAATGACCACAACAATTTCAGTCCATGTAACTCTGACAGGAATAAAGAAATCTCTAAATAAAACAATAGGTTTTATTTGAAGTAAAAAAATATTAAAAAATAAAAAATAAAATAAAAATCTACATGCAAAAAAATAAATCTAGATACTGACCTTAAACCTTTCATGACAATTAACTCAAAATAGATCAAAGACCCAAACCTAGACTATAAAACTATAAAACTTCTAGGAGACTATATTGGAGAAAAATCTAAGTGGTCTCTGGTTTAGCAATGACTTCTTGGAAACAACTCCAAAAGCATGATCCATGAAACAAAAATTGAAAAGTTGGACTTCCTTAAAAACTCCTGCTCCACAAAATATACTGTTCAAAAATGAAATAATAAGCCACAGACTACAAAAAAATCTGTGCAAAATTTATATTTAATGAAGGGTTGTATCCAAATATACAAGAAAAATTAAAACCTTAAAAATCAACAATAACAACTAACCAATTAAAGTGCAGATAAAAGATCTGAAGAGACACCTCACCAAAGAAGATGCAAAGATGAGAAATAAGCATATGAAAAGATGTTCAACATTGTGTGTCATTAGGAAATTGCAAATTAAAACAACAATTAGAATGGCTAACATCCAAAACACTGACAACACCAAATGCTGGTGAGGATGTGGAACAATAGAAACTCTTATTCGTTGCTGGTGGAATGACTAGAATATATGATAGTTAGATTTTAAATAGAAAAGAACAATCCATATCTTGAGTGATGAACTGAACTGGAACGAGCAGAGTGAAAAGTTTTGAGGAATTCAATTTGTTCTCTACAGAGGCTAAGGGATGCTCTCCACTCTTTGACTCGCTGATCCTCACCTGGGAAGAAGTAATCTCTTTGTTCTTTACTCAAGCTGGGCCAGGAGAGAAGAGTTCTGTAAGCCCCCCTCTTTCAGGAGTAAGAGCAAAGTTATAAATATCATGTACCATCTGAGAAAGGAGATGGGGAATGTACTGTAGGAATGTTGTAAAATTCGTGATTTCTACTTGCTCATTGTTTTTATTTATATTAAGAATAATTTTGAATCCTTTCATCCCTCTGTTCATTTATTAATTTGTTCAGAAAATAGCACTGGAGTTCCTAGTATCTATTCTAGACACTGGCAGTAGGACAGTCAGTCCTTACTTTCAACAAATTGAAATAATACTAGTTCTTTCAATAAAATCCTGTGTACGTGTGTATTACTCAGGAATGATTTACTCCGTTGTCTTCTAGCATGTGCTGATAGAAATTAAATATCTGCTTTCTGTCTAACTGTTGGTTCTCGAAAATAATCTGTTCATTTTCTCTGGTGACTCCATTATTTTTGTCTCCCAAGTTCTGTAGCTTTATTGTAACATGCAAAAAAAATTATTTACTCTTTTTAGAGCTTTGTGTGCTCCTCCAATCTGGGAAACTCTGTGTCATTGTCTCTTGAAGATGTTGATGCACCTCCATTCTCTTATTTTTCAAATGTTCTGAGAACTATTTGGGGCTTCTCATTCTATGCATTGTACTTCAACTGTTTCATCATATTTCCCATTTCTTTTCCTTTCATGCTGTATTTCCCAGACATTTCTTTAAATTCACTTCTTCTACCTTTCTTGGTATCTTCTCTGTTAAATTCACCTATTGTTAAATATTTATTTCTAGAAATTAATATTGTTTTAGAGTATATGCTTCATTTCCTTCTCATTGTGTCTGTTCAATTTCTACATTTCCTTAAACAGTAAGCAATAAAAGAAATCTAACAATATGGGGAAAGATTTTGTTATATTTAAGAAATAGAAATGAAGACAGCATGGGAAAGAGAGGATGGTATAAAATCAGGTTCAAAAGGCAAGCAATAAATAGCCAGAGGGGTCAGCCAGGCCATTTTAAGGAGTCTGGATTTAATTCTAAGGGTGAACCCAGTATTTTAAACTGGGGCATAATATGATGTAATTTATGTTTAGAAGCATACCTTCTATGAAAATAGGAGAGGAGTGCAAGGACAAGTGACAAGAGGCTATTTCAGAGGTTTAGCAAAGTGATGACACTGGTTTGGATTAGATTACTATAATGAAAATGAAAAGAAGGCAAAAATGATCCTTAACATATACGGCCCGTGGTCAACAATTATTACTATTAATCCAATTTTGCAGATGTGCAAACAAGCTTAGTCATGCTAGATAACTTGCTAAGTTCATACAGCTGCTACACATTGTAAACAGGTTTTCACTAAGATCTATTAGTCCACTGACTGCATAAATGAGAGAAACAATAAAAACATGAATAAATGGACAAGGTACATTCAGATTGTGACATGTACTATAAATAAAATACAGCAAGATACTTAAGCGATACTGGTGGTAGGGTGGTGACAGTTTAGCAAATTTTGAGTTGAGAACAGATTAACAAGAAAATAGACATGAGTAAATCTGGGAGAAGGGTCTTTGTGAGGATCAAAGACTGACATTTTTAAAAAACTCTCAGCATAACACTCTCAGTATTATGAGCTCTCAGCTCCAATTAAGAGTCACTCTTTTAATATGTAGACTTCTCTCCATCTGTAGTGAGCAAAACCCGAGTCCCTTCTATCAATTTCATGTCACATCCCTGTGTCTATTAATGACAAATCCCTCAAAAAGAAAAGTCTCTTTCCTTGGCTTTGGGAGAGGCAGGTCAGGGTATGTGTACACATACATATATGTGTGTGTGTGTGTGTGTGTGTGTGTGTGTGTGTGTATATCTCATGAGAGGATTAAGGGGAATGATAAAGAAGATCAGGTCCCAATCTATAGCCATGTATGGTGGAGAAATGCCAGAAGATAACATCAGAAAACACCATCGTCCCCTCTAATCCGCAGTTTGGTTTTCCACAGTTTCAGTTACCTGTAGTCAACCATGGTTCAAAAATATAAAAAAAGGGAACTCAAGAAATAAACAAGTAGTAAGGTTTAGATTGTGTATCGTTCTAAGCAGCATGACATAGTCTTGCACTGCCCTGCTTTGTCCTGCCTGAGACATGAATCATCTCTTTGCCCAGTGGACCCACGCCTTAGATACCACATGACTGTGTTCACTTGGTATCTGTCTCCATTATCAAAAAGAGAAAGAGAGAGAGAGGAAAAAGACAACATTCGGGTAACTTTTATTATAGCATATTGTTATAATTGTTCTATTTTATTATTAGTTATTGTTTTTAATTCTTACTGTGTCTAATTTATAAATTAAAATATATCATATTAGGTGTGACAATTAAGTTTGCGAACTCACCCTAGAAAAAAGTGCTATATACCTCATTGCTGAATATTACTATGGTCACCTTCGAAGTACTCCCCTTGGGAAGCTATGCACCAATGCCAGTGCCTAATCCCCCCTTCAAAGTAATTTTGGAACTCTTTCTGGAAGAGCCATCAGAGCTGTTGTCATATCACCCTTGATGTCCTGAATGTCATCAAAATGTCTTCCTTTCAATATTTCTTTGATCTTCGGGTAATGAAAAAAGTCACTGGGGGCCAGATCAGGTGAGTAGGGAGAATGTTCCAATACAGTTATTTGCTTACTGGCTAAAAACTTCCTCACAGATAGTGCCATGTGAGCTGGTGCATTATCATTATCATGAGTTGTTGGTGAAAAGTTCAGGTCATGTAACTTTTTCTTGCAGTCTTTTCAGCACTTCCAAATAGTAAACTTGGTTAACTGTCCAGTTGGTACAAATTCATAGTAAATAATCCCTCTAATATAAAAAAAGGTTAGCAGCATCATTGCAACAAGTACGTGAACTTAATTGTCAGGTGTCGTAGGTATATATGTATAGGCAGAAAGACAGTATATACAGGGGTCAGTACTATCTGTGGTTTCAGGTATTCATTGGGGTTTTTGGAACATATCCCTTATGAATAATGAAGGACTGCATAGGTACTGAGATGGCAGGTGCCTGCCTTACCAAAGGAGAGTAGGGAAGACAGACAAGGTATGAGAATGAGGCCTTGGCTTTTAACAATATATTTTGATGAACAAATGGCTCTTGTGGAATTCTCTTCAATTCTAAAAAAAAGTATCAGTATTTTAAAAGTCAGCCACCTGGGTCTTTATGGTCACTGGACAAATCAACATGCTTCTAAGGAAAATAATAAGTATGCATAAATTACATAACTTGACATTTTTCTTGACAGTCTTTGCTTTGGGACTTGAACAGCACTAGGAGAAGGCAGCATTAGTAATGAAAAGTATGGCCTGACACAAATCTACATATATTTTAAGTTTCAATAAAGTTACATCATCATGGAAGTATTATATGTACAGATACAGGCACAGA
Organism: Hipposideros armiger; assembly: GCF_001890085.2. Taxonomy (NCBI): domain Eukaryota; kingdom Metazoa; phylum Chordata; class Mammalia; order Chiroptera; family Hipposideridae; genus Hipposideros; species Hipposideros armiger. The sequence goes on along the minus strand of NW_017731462.1, from coordinate 443,393 downwards.
CAAGCACGTACATGCATGAGTACACACACTCTCAGAACGTTTCTGTATGGCAATCTTTCATTGGCTGATCCCAGTCAAACTGTGTATTTCCTGGCCTAGTCTCTAGAAATGCTAAAGAAACTGAAAAATCACTACTTGACTTGATACTTGGCAGGACTCATAAACAGTGTTCACGTACTTGGCTGCTGTGGCTGCAGTCATTTTCATTCAGTGATAAAGCACAAGTCTATATCTGAGAATATCTTATTCAATGTTCAGCAGCTATAAAACCAAAGACAATGGTCTCATCAATAGCTCTGCAGAAAAAGAAAGAAGCTGTCTGGATAAGGGGAATGGAAGCATTGCCACAGACTAAATAAAGCCCTGGCACTCTGCCCAGAACTCTGTGTGCATCTAAAAATCTGCACCCGTTCTTTTCCATGTGCAAGATAAGGAATAGTAAGAAATCCAACCACATGGTATCAATAGCTCATATTCTGGAGTCAGGATGCCTGTTTCAAATCCCCCTTGAGCTTCCTGTTAGTCAGGTGTGCTGGGGCGAATGACAGAATCACACAGTCTCAGCTTTCTAATCAGCAAATGGCTTGAATAATTGAATCCTGCTCCCCACGTAAGGGATGTTGTAAGGATTCAATGCGCAGAACTTGAATGCTTCATAATTGTATGTCATCAATATTAACAACTTTCAGAGCACTTTCTTAACATGAGACAAAGAATGAGTAATTAAATTATCATTCTGTAATGTGAGACGTGCTTACTTACTGATGCTCTTAGGCACCAGACCCTTGAGAAAAACTATTTATTGGGTAGCACCCAATATATATGACTATTTTAGTGATATTTGATTTTAGTTCAATCCAAAACCTCATAAATAGTCAGTTATAGCTGAAGCCACATACTGGAATAAACTACACACTGTTTACTAGGCAATCATTAGCTCAAACATAAATATGTATTCAATAAACTACAAATGGTATTTCATTTGGCATTTATATTGATTTTCTGTTTCCCCTTTCTCGAATTAGGACATTTTAGCCAGGAATCTCTGATTATCTCTCTCTCCTGTTACATTTATATTCCCGTCTTTCATTGCTGTATCCTATGTTATCCAAAATAACTCTCCTGTGTATTCAATGCAGTGTTAGAATTTTTAATATAAATTTCTAGGACTCTCTAGTCCCTCCTTCTTCAATAACTACTCTGTGCAGAGCTAGAATTTAAGAAGATTTTTCTCTCCCCCAGCACGGTCTCTGAAAAATGCTGGCTACAAATGCTTATTCCGTATTACACAGGACACAACCCAAGAAATGACTAGTCCCTCTATTTACAAGGTACCACCGTTCTATACAGTATCTCTTAGATCAGAAGTTAAGATTCTATAATCTTGACCCTGAGTCATCATGAGAATGGGAAAGATTTTTATTAATAGTGCTTTTTTCTAAGAGCAAAGCTGTTTTCAGTGTGAGAAAAACATCTAGATAGTTAATGTGCTACCTGGAAAGAAAAATTACCCTCACTTAGAACATGTAAAGAGCTCATCAGTTTCCATAATCCTTACAGTGTAGCACTAATGTCTACCAACAATTTTCCTAAGAGTCACTAGGAGTGTAAACTCTAAATTGTTTATTACCATATTCCCTTTTTGTTTAGGTTATGCTTTCACCTATATCATTAATATGGCCCTCATAATCGCCCTGTGCAGCAGGTAGGGCAAGCATCTCCCTATGGGGACAGCAAGGCCTGAGTGATGCCCTGAAGACCATTCTGCTGGGAGGAACTGACTATGATGAGAACTCCGGCTGGAAAGCCACAGCCAGTACATGTTTCACAAACTATGGGGCCTTCAGCACATGCCATCTTTGTGGAATGCCAGCAGTTTGCAATTCCTTAGTTTTAATCCAGCAAAATCAAGCTCTCCGAGGAGAAGCTAGTTTTATAATTCCATTTTTCGTTTTTTCTTTCATTAACCCAAGTTCTAAATGACACTGAGAGCATTTGGGCATATAGTAAGTAAGTTATATTTGCTGTTGTTCTTCCTACATAGCAATGAATGGAAATAACAGAGCACAAAACAATATCACCACTCTAAAAATGATGACTCATCGCCATGGCACCTAATATAAATTGGGGGGGGGCAGTTTAATACAATGAGAAAAAGATGGATTTAGGATCAGGGAGGCATGAGTTCAAATTGAGCCTGTTCCTTATTTGTCGTTTGACCTTGGCAAGCCATTTCCCTTCCCTAACCTTCAGCTTTTTCATCTGTATGATGAGGATTAGGACCCCTAATTTTCAATGTTATTTTGACTATAATACAGTATGTAATGCATTTAAAGACTGCATAACACACATTTAATATCCAATAAATATTAAACATTATAACAATTAGTTGATGATAATGATTCAGTAAATCTGAGGTATAGAGAAATCAGAAAGCTTTTCCAATGTCACAAAATGAGCCGCTGTTAAAACTGAAAAAAAAAAAATACATGTGTCATCACAATGTTTATTTTTCACTTCAAATAAAGTAAGCACCCAAGTGCCCTTATCTCTAGAAAAATGTAAGTATTTTTTGGTATTATAGATAATTAAAATCCAGGATAAATAGCAGACAGATGTTCTACAGAAATAGTCACTATACTGTTGCTAAACCAATGCTGGAAAAATTATATTCTATCTTTTACAATCATAATTGGAAAAATAAACTTAAGAAAATTAACATATTTCTAGTATCTAACTATGTACTCCAAGATTCAGTTAACTCATCTACAAAATAAGACTATTAGATTAATAACTCATTACCAGTTTAATCATTTTGTTACCCCTGGTTGTAGAAGGGAAACACATTCTAGGATGCATTGTGAAAAATACCATATTTTGAATTTGACAAGGGACCTGGGACTCAGAAGTATTTTGTCAGGATTGTAAAATATTAACTGAATTATGTAGAGCTACTGATTCACAAATCTAAGGAGAAAGTAAAGTCATTACTGCTAATTTCAATATTTGATGAATTAATGAATCCTGTTAACATGAACAGTGTGTGCCAGGCAGTTAAGTGTGGGAAATTATAAGTTAACTAATTTACATTGTTTTGTTTTGTTTTTTGTTTTAAGCTAAGCATAATTTTCTATCTTAAAATATATGCCCTACGTACTGTGCTGTAAACCTGAAGTTGTCGCTCACAGAAGGGGAGCTCTCTGAGACTTTACCATGGGAGAGGCATTTTGGGTCCCTCCCCAACAAGAAACACATAAAGGATTGTGTATTGTTTTTTGAATCCAAAGAGTTTACTGTTACATTCTGAGAAGGACAGTTGGATATTTTGCACTATAAGCTTAATAGCCTGTTGGTCTGTGTAGACATTCAAGTGTTCTCTCCTCAGTTCTTGTGTGATTCTTGGAACATATACCATGTCTTAGCTGAAATTTAATCACTTAACAATAGGGAAAAATGATCTACCACATTCCTTTAAATGGGAAAAGTATATTTCCATACTTTCATATAAATTATATTCTCAACTATAACTTGTATATTGTTATAATAGACTGGAATTTGGGCTTAGAACACATCACAGAGGAGTTGTAACCAGCCCAAGATGTCTGTTTAATCACATTTCTGCAATTCTTAAACTTGGAATTGAAATAGCCCCAGTAGGAAGACCATTGTCTGGAAAGGCTTGATTTAACATTATGCCAAAAGGGATAGATAAGAGCTTACAATGCTTGGTTTTAAGTGGGGGAGGGGTAAGCAGGGGGAAATGCTAATGATGAAAATGCTACAACAAATGTTTGATATCATCTTGACAGAGGCACCATGGTTAGACATAATGGCAATAGAACAGCAGCTGTTTCCACTGTGTGCGGAAACCTAAAAGAACATTTCTCTCCATTAAAAAAAAAAAAAAAAGTCTAATCTAAATGTTTCCTGTTTCATGTGTGATGAATGGTGGCTCAAATCCACCCTCATTCAGGAATGTGAACCAGAGGACTCAAGGAGACATTGGGAATTCAAGAGTCACATTTTTAAGCACATTTTAAGGATGATTGCTTTGGACATCTGAACCCATAATTCTAGCATATTTACAAAAAGATTTCAGGGAACTCTACCAACTTAAAGCATTATTTTCTCTAACTGCTATTAATATGTTGAAAACACATTTAAATATGTGTACAATTAAGTTCTGAATATAGGAGTAAAAATCTTAAAAGGCTCACCACCATATTATACAATGAATCTTATTTTCAGTATATAATAAATATTAACTCCAAGAATACTGCTTTCCTGTTGCCTTTTTGTTTGTTTAACAATTTTTTTCTCATTTAGATGCATGACCTGCTTGCAAAATTGCACTGATTTATCTAAAAAACTAAAATGATACGTAACATTAAGGTGCATTCAAATTCCATGGTATCGGTGCTTTCTGAGCCAGGATTTTCCACTGAACTAATGAAATAGTTCTGTGTAATACTGTCCCCTTTCTGCAGCCTTCAAACAACACGTTTTTCTTAACAGTGTATTTTTGAGCTGTATATCAAGTCTGAAATGAGCTGACTTTTCTGAAATGGGTTGCATCAAAGCACAGAGAAGCAAAGAGGTAGAGACTAGAAACACATTTATGTCAGTAGGAGCTCAACAAAAGTGTCTTCCAAAGAGAGTCTGCCATTGGAAAACACACTCCTTAAGAACCATTGGCATGAATAGTGTGTAATTTATTTTACATATTGTGTTCTTCTGATTATGATGTCATCAGTTCCTGCTCTAATTGAAAACACATTTTCTAAGCACCTAACAGGAAAATAAAATGTTCTGTGCATGATTCCCAACAGACTACTGTTTGTTAGTATTCTTTATCAAAATCCACTCAAGCTAAAAATTGCATAATTTGTTATAAAAATAAAGGAATAAAAGAAAGTGATCATTTTCTTACATGATTATTTTGATGTAATGAGCTACAAAAAAAGCCAAATCCTTATATTATTTTATATGTGAACTTTTCATAAACTTTTGCCATTGAATCTTAAAAAAAATATTAAAAGCACATACATGTAACTGGTTGAACAAACATGATTTAAAAAATAATCACAGTTTTATAAACTCTCTCTCATGGTCCTCTCAAAATTTATCTATAGAAAAATTTTCTTGTGCTCACTTAAATAAAAAAAATTCTATGATCACTTTACTCCACACAGATACACAAAAAAAGCCACTCTGAACTACTTAGTTAGAAATGTCTAGTACAATAGCTTAAATCTTCATGGTTCATTGAAAAGTAAAGTTTCTGGTCACTTCTACCTACAACCCTTCACCACCCGTCACCACCAGTATTGCTGGGTAGCAAGTAGGCTGCCTCTTTTTTGGTGAAGGGGCATGACTGGCTTTTTCCCCTTTATTCTGCTGATAATCCCACCTCAAGCTTTTAATTCTTCCATTGTTGATTTTTGGGAAATCTAATACAATACAGAAAATTCCTATTAATTGGTATTGTGATAAGATAATCTTTACACTCTTTGGGTTTGACATAGGTTAAAAACTGAATCTTGGTCTCATGGGGGCTTTCTTGTAAACCTCCAAAACTGGTTGCTGGGACCCTCTGAGCAATTCCTGGGATGAAGACCACATTATCTGTCCTATATCTGTCCTGCCCCAGCAGCCCCCTTTCCCCTCCCCACACCCAACCCCTAGCTGTCTAGTTACCCATTCCCACAAAGTCCCTTGGGCAGATATCAAGAGGGCTTTATTCTTGCATCCACCTCTGTGTGGCCCCCTTTTTTTTTTTTTTCATGGATAATTCTTACAGTCCTTTCTTCTAAAAAGAAGCCACCACTATGCTGCTAAGATCACTCTGGCTTTCTTAACCCATGAGGCACATCTTCTTCATCCCCAGTGTGGGCCTTCTCTCTGGGTGGTCCCTTTAGGGTCCCTCTGACTGGCTGAGAGTTAAAGGGTACAGTTCTTTCACTCTTAAATAAAAGACAGGATTCTCAGTTAAATTTGAATTTCAGATAAACAACAAATAATATGATATTTGGGATAAACTTATACAAAAGTTATGCATTATTTATCTGAATTTCTAGTGTAACTGGGAATCCCATATTTTGTCTGGTTTCTTTTTCTACCCTTCCCTAGGGTTCAGTAGGACATGACAGCCCCTCTCTCTACATCTTCTCTACAATTCTCCTTCCCATTCCCTCTTACTCTGGGCTATATCCCTAATAAGTGAAGGCAGGGAACTTAGTTCTTGAATATTGCTTTTAACTAATGCATTTTGATATCTCTCACAACTCATCAAGCATCAGAAATCTATCCAATCTCAATGCCTCAGTTGAAACTTTAAATTTAGCTGCTTGTTTAAGAAATATGATATACTGTATCCTTATGAAATATTCTTTAAATCCTTTAAAACTTCACATATTTTTGGTGCCCTATAGATTTAACTTCAAGTATTTTAAAATTACACTGTACAGCCATACTAGTATGATAGTCTTTGATTGTAACAATTTGTATATTTCTTTTTATTTTATTTATACATTTATTTCTATTTCATACTTATGTTTACATATATATTAACTTTATAATTTAAATAATAATTATAATTTTTTATCTAATGTCTCAATTCTTCCAGGAACTCCCACAGAAGCCCCGCTTTTCCTAGCACTGCCCCTTTGCTCGTGTCAGCCATGAGCTTCTCTGATTCTGCTATTTCGTCCCTTTGACTGGCCCAGGATCGGGTCCTGACCCGAGTCAAGACAACCAGAATCGTCCACTGGTAATTTACATCGTATCTGCGAAAAATCAGATACACTAAACTTTTCCATATAAAATTCAGAAGTTGTAATTGATCACATTTTTTACTTCCTAGAAATAACTGGATTTTAGTAACATTTATGGAGGCACCTGTCTGTTCTAATTATTGCTATGGTCTAGCTGCCTCTTGACCTTCTCACACGTGGGATATTCAATTTTTCCTTGTCTTGTAGACTAATAAATTTCATTTTTTTGTCTAAACAAGTTAGAGTTAGCTTTTCCTTACCTTACAATCAATAGATTGCTTACATGTTGCAATTCAATTTATTATTCTGTGTCCAACAAAAGACTATCAAAGCTTTTGTAAAACGCCAGAAGTTGGGGAAGGTGATAAGTTTAAAACAGGTAAACTAAAATAAGTTAATTGAGCCTATTTGAGAAATATACTTAGAAGATAAATAAAAGAGTATCAAAATAAACATGGTTAATATTTGAATGTACCACACACAGATAGCCTGTCCACACAAAAAGAATTTATAAAATTATATTTCAAATGTGAGGTTATACTTGAGTGGAATTATATTTAATTAAGATATAAAAAGAAGAACCAAAAGTACAGGTTCTAAGAATTCTTAAATAGGTCAAATATTCTTAGTAAAACATTTGCTTTATATATTTTACATAAGAAATTAAAGTTAGAATGAAAATCCCTGTATATATGAACATTGAGTAATGGCATTGTTTCATGTTTTTTGTTTTTGTTTTTGTTTTTTGTCCCCAACCACATTTCTCACAATGGCAGGCAGAAAATTGGAAAAAGTACTGCCTACTTTATATTCATTTCATCATTACATCTAGTCTTGGCTCTGAGAAATATTTTAGGCAAATGGTTTGGTCTTCTGCCCTTTGCCCCTTTCAGAGCTTTCATTAATGTCCTTCAAATAATTCCCACTGCTTTTCTGTTATCATATTTTCTGTAACACAGATACTTCATCAGTTATTTCAATATCAGTCTTAACTCTAAATTTAAAGCCCCCCTGCTGCATTATCACTCACCATAGTTAGCAAAATATGCCATAATTAGGTGTGCATCAGGTAAATCACCTCTATAGATGTGCAACTAAAGTGTCTTTTTCTGCAGGCAACACATTGAGGATATAAAATTTTCTTTATTTAATCACACTTTTTATTTCCATTTTAATATTATTTTATTCATATTTTCTAAACAGCAGAAGAGCTGTTGCCTCTCTCAGATCTATTGTTTAGCAATAGAGTTCAAATAATTTTTATGACAGTGCAATGAATCTTGAAAGGACTTTAACTTATAGAACAAATATATAATTTATTTAATATGTGTCAAGCTTGTGTTATATATCTACTTTCATTTAAGAGGTTGCGTTATCATAAAACAGAATACATGATCTGAGATAACATAAACAATATATATTGTCAGGAAGCAAAATATGGTAGAAAGTTGCAAATATTACAATTAAAAAGATGTAATATACCTGTATCTGAAGAAACCAATGAGCAGCTCTTTTAGAATGGTAGTGTTTGGTGGGGTGCATACATTTAAAAATCAAGAAGTGAGCATACTCTGTCTTTATAATATTTTTCCTTTGAGCAGCCATTTCATCTCTACATATGTCTGTACCTGGGTCCTACAGTCCCAGTGACTTTGCCTGCCTTCATTTTACCCCCACCTTCATTACCTGGCTCCAACAAAAGGTGATCAGATGATCCACAATGGCGAATGAGTGGGGCCGCCTTACACAGTCTGTTATGCCTAAGGATGTCTGGCCAAGGGAATGAGTGAAGCCTGAAATCTAGCCATGCTTCTCTCCCCAAGCTGTGTACCTTGGCATGGGGTCTATATGTCCGGAGAAAGGTCACCTTTTTTTCTAATTCTCATAAAGGCTCCATCTGCTTGCCAAGCTGTTCACCTGCAGGGCTGCCCCTACCTAGTGGGTAAATCATTTGCTCATTTGTACAAAGGCTATGGAGCCATATGGGCTAGCAGAGGCCCTGCCAATGAGAAAACTCCATACCCTCTGCCTCAGTGACTGTTTCATGGAAGGACCCACGATCAAAGCTGATCAATTGGAATTCTCCTCTGGACTTTTATATGACAGCTTCCAGTATTGCATTTAGTGGCTGGTTTGCTAAACTCAAAGGATGGTCACAGCCACATTCCTTAATACATGGGAAGTCTATTTATAGCATTAAGCAAACACAAGGAGGGAAGGAGGGAAGGAGGGAAGGAGGGAAGGAGGGAAAGAGGGAAGGAGGGAAGGAGGGAAGGAGGGTTGAGATAAGGAAAAAGATAGAACAGCTCTGGTTTGAACCCCTGGTTCCAGCCCTCACTGAACTTTCTACCAGCACTTCCCAGTTACACAAGTCAATGGATTCTTCCTTAGCTAACTTGGTGCAAAGGGAGTTTCTATCAAGTTCAAATGAATGAGTTCTGATATACAGCACTGGCATACTGATTAGTTCAGTTGTTGCAAATCACTAGAAAGGATGATGTGCATAATGGAATGCTACGAACCTCTCTCTAGTATCAGTGCTACCGGTTAATATGGAATAACAAGTATCTGTTGCTTTGCAGCTTGAACCTGCGTGGGAAAGCTGATGTTTTCAGAGTCAATGAGTGAGATGATAGTGAGATACAGTTAATGAGAAAGGATCTCTAAAGATAGATGAGTGCTTTTGTCTAACTCCAAAGTAATAAAACTGGATTGGAGGAAGAATGAAATGGAACATTTGAGTTGAGGAAATAGCATGAGCGGACACACAAAGAAGCAAGTTAGAGATACATATTATGACTCTAAATTTCAAATAAATGTATTTATTAGCTCACTACCATAAAGTTTTATTGATAGTCTGGAATCAGGGTCACCTTGATTCACATTTACATATGATTTTCAGAAATCTCTCTCTCTCTCTCTCTCTCTCTCTCTCTCTCTCTCTCTCTCTCTCTCCTCTCTCTCTCTTTCTTTTTGTTGTATAAAGAGCAACTCCCTCTCTCTTTTATTCTACTATGAGTCTTACAGGTAGTTACAATTGACATTGCTTAGGACATGGGTCCAACCTTCACTGGATCTGACTGGGCAGAGAAATACTGAGGCTATGATCTGCACCATCTGGATCACATGCTCAACTGTGGAGCTGAGAGTAGAGGCAGAACCTCCTGACCAAGCACACTGATGAGTGGGTGACCAAGGAAGCTGGGAGAACTATTACTAGAAAAAGCAAAATAGAGGATGGCCAGGTAAATGCCCACCATCCAAAGAAGAGAGTAAGCTGAATGGCTAGAGGGCAAGGAGGGAATCTTTTAGACAGCATGAAAAATTAGGTTGGATAAACATGGGGGCCAAGTTCAAAAAATATTCGAGTGTTTTAAAAGTGAGGTATTTGAACATCAGTATTGTGCATACCAATTGGAGCTGATATACAGTAATCTGTTTAGCACTGGAGAAATACCTGTGAAAAGGTGAGCCTCTTTTGAATAGGGAGATCATGTCATTTACATCTCAAGTTGGAACACTTTCAAAGTAGAAGAAGGCAGTCTTAAGGATTATACTGGAATAAAGGACATAAATTGGAACTTTCTGCACCAAAGAAAACTGGGGCAAATGGTCATTATTTTTCTGAACAAAGTGGTCAGAAGACTAGTTTACAAACACGTTCCATGTGTAGTGCCATTTGACCCTATTATCATAGCCAGAATCAATTCCAAGAATCTGTGACTAACCTTAAGGCAATCACCTACAGGTAAACATAAGAGGGTCCAGGTGATTGGCAGGGAAATCCATGCTAGAATGGAATACTAGATCAGATGGTAATCTCTAAAGCCAACTGGATCCTCTACCTTAAGAAGTGTTAGATGCAAGATACACAGGGTAAGACTAATCAGAATGAAGCAGAATTTAAAAGAAACTCACAAGTAATGCAGTGTATTAGTTGATGGAGGCTACAGTTTCATAAAAGATAGAACCAAGTAAAGTAATACCTTGGTTTGCAAGCATAATTTGTTCCAGAAACAAACTAGTCATATTGCAAGACATTGCTCATTTACCATGTTAAAATGTATGTTTGCTCGTCTTGCGGAACACTCGCAAACCAAGTTACTTGCAATCCAAGGTTTTACTGTATATGTGTCTCAAACAATAGAAATGCATATCTAATTCCTACAATAGTCCAAAGTGAACATTCCTAGTCAGTGGAAAGGTTTCTTCACACAGTGATTCTGAGAGCAGGATATTTCTACTTTGTAGCTCTGTTGTCCCCAAATTGCTGATCACAATTTGTGTTAGCCAACAGGAGGGATAGATAAGAAACTAGAGGAACCATACAGTTTTTGTTAAGAGTTTTGGCCAGGAATGACTCATATAAGATCCACTCACATTCCATTGATGCAACTAGTCTCAAGAGACACTTAGAAGCAAGGAGGGGAATATGGTCCTGACTCGCTCTCTTCTTTTACAATAGTCATTATATGCTTATATGCATTAATCTGAGGGGAATTATCAAAGATTTTGTGACCTGTGACCATGCTTAGGAACCACTGCTTTCAACGCCCCAAGCGACATTTTCCACTGTTACAGCTTCAGTTATACTTTTCATGGTGATGACTCCTTCATCTTTTTCTCCAAGACAGACTTGTCCCTCAAGCTCCAGCCTGGCATACCTAGTGTGCTGCACAACCCCACTGCATCTCATAAACACAGACAACTCAGCATTCCAACACTGAGTTCATCACTCGGTCTCCTCCAGCCTACTCCTCTTGTATTTTCCATCTCAGTGAATAGCAATGCCATTCATCTGGATGCTCAGATGGGAGTCAGGGAATCATTCCTGACTCCTCTTTCCTTCTCATACCTCACTGAATTGATCAGGACTGGAGTTCACCTCCTTCTATGATTGGAGTCCACCATCAGTCTCTAGGCCCGCTGTAGGTTGTTTAGTCCAGGATACCTTCTCTCACCCAGATTTTCACTGAGACCCTCTAATGATGCCTCTTGCCACCACTGCTCTCCCCTCTATTGATTCTTCATATAGCAGCCAGTGTGATCACTCTGCAGTAAACAAAAAACTAAGTCACATGACCTGCTTAAAATATTTTTTTTCATCATGCTTCCAGAATAGCTCTTATTTACCATAATGTGTCATGTAAGGCCCTTTTATCAGTTGGGTTCTAATCAGAAAAACAGAATCCACACAAATTAATTCAAAATGGAAAAGTGAATACAATAAACAATTACAAAGCAGTTGAAAGAAATAAACGCAAACACAGGGTGTGAAGACAAGCAGAAATTGACAACAGTAGGAAGTCACTACCACTCCAGGGTAGTGTGAACAAAAAGAATAAGTAATGTTACCAGAATTCAGAGTCAGGGATTCCTGGAAGAAACTAAAACTTCTGCAGGAATTTGCCTGGCCGGAGCTGAGACTGTCGGTAAGGAGGGTCTAGTGGGAGCTGGAATCATGGAGAACCTGTAGCCTCTGCATATTGCCTGGCCTCTTTTCTGCAGTCTCACTCTAGTGCCTTCCATCATTGAACTTACCTGGAAGCCAACTGCCAAGAGAGCCTGAGTGATGTACATTGCAGAACACAAAAGGTTAGGAAATGAATGTGCATAAACTTCATATTCTGGCCCCTGCTTATCTTTCTAGAATCAGCCCTTGACACTGCTTCTTCCATTGCACACTCTGTACTTCACCCCAAGGACCTCATTTCACTTCTCCATGGCACTCTCTTTGGCCTCTCTCTGCTTTTATACATTATAACCCCATTCCAGGGGAGCCAGAAACAAGGTCACACTTTGCCTTCTCCCTCTTGCCTGAACATCCTCTATGCTTGGGTCTTAGGTTAGATATCACTATTCTAGAAAGTCTATTTTGGTCTCCAAAACTTAATTAGGTGTCCTTAAATTATGAGCTCTTAACAACCCATAAATCTTCATTACAGCATTTATAACAAAAGTTAAAACATAATATAAAAATAAATTATGGGGGGAGGTCCAAGATGGCGGAGCAGATAAACACTCTGTCTGCTTCCTTCCATGAACATATTAAAATTACAACTAAATTATAAAACAATCAACTTGGAGAACCATCTGAAATCTGGCTGACCAGATGTTTTATAACTAAGGATATAAAGAAGAAGCCACATTGAGACTAGTAGGAGGGCAGAGACACAAAACTAGCTGGCCCCAAACCTCTGTGTGCTGACTGAGAACCAGGAAGGATATCTTGGCAGAGACATCACCCCAGAAGGCGCGAGTGACCATAGCCAAACAGCCCAGAGTACTGGTAGTAGAAAAAGGAGCCCCCACATCTAGCAGTGAAAAACAGTGGGTATTCTAACTATCTGGTTGGGACAGAAGGCTGTGGGAAACCCAGATGTCCTCTTAAACAGCCCACACACAGACTTACTCACTCACAGTTACTCACCCTGGGGACCTGGCAAAAGAACAGTGGCTTTTGGGGTGTGGAGGCATACAAGGGCAAACTGAAGTGTGTGTCTTTGAGGCCAGGGCTGGAGGACAGTTGGCATTTTCCCTGTGTGGGGTCCTTCTTCTATGCAGCTGGCAGGGAAGTGCCATCTTTTGCGTGTGGAACCCACCCCCACACAGCCAAACCTGAACCTGATTGGCATGGTGAGTTCCAATGGGAACCCGCTCCACCCAACTCACTCAACACAGAAGGCACTTTCTTGGCGACCAGTCAGACCCACCTGCATTGCACTCTTTCTTGGAAAACTATCAGAGTCAGAGGGCCCCAGCCAGGCAGCAACAGGCCTCAGTGTGCTCTGAGACTTTTGCAGAGTAGCTCCAGGCTCAGCACTGGCACCAAACCAGAGCTACATTAATCTGGTGACCACAACTCTTCCCACTCTAGTAACTCTGAGACCCTGCCTCACCCAACTCATGTACCTCATGAGGCTCTATCAGTGGCTGAACATTAATGGAGCCGGCAGGTAACAGCAGGCATCAGGGTCTCCTGGCTTTTTGCAGAGCTACCCCAGGCCGGGTACTAGTGAAGGTCATCCCCAGTTCTCAGTGTGGCTTCTCCCACATGCTTCCAGGTTTAGCACAGGTAGTGAACAATCACAGATTGCTCTATAACTCCCACTGAGTAGTCCCCCGCCTGTCACAGACAGTGGGAAACCTGGGCCTGCACCAGAGCCACTGCCAAGAGGCCCCAGAATTAAAATACATGAAGGTTGGCTTCAGACCACAGCTGTGCTCCACCCAGTTAGTCCCAGAAGCACTATACACAAAGGGTGGTCTCAATAGGAAACAGAGCCTGCTGGGGCAAATCCCACTCAAGGGGGTAAACCTTCCGCACTGCAGCTCATAAGCTGTGGACGTAGCCAAACCACACAGCCAATCAGCCTGAGGGACAATCTTACCCATTGGTGTGCCAATAGCAATCAAGGCTCAAATATAACAGGAGGGCACACACAACCCACACAAGGGACACTCCTAGAGCACTGAGAGCAGGTGACCAGGGAGACTGCAAGGGTCCTACAGGGTACCTACTACATAAAGCCACTTGGCCTAGACTGAGAGAGTGCATCTACCTAATACATAGAAACAAACACAGGAATGCAGCCAAAATGAGGAAACAAAGAAATATGTCTCAAATGAAAGAACAGCAGGAGATTCCAGATAAAATAACTAAACAAAATGAAGGCAATCAAACTACCAGATACAGAGTTCAAAACAATAGCTATAACGATGCTCAAGGAACTTAGTAAGAACTTCAACAAAGAGATAGCAAGCTTAAAAAAGGACATAGAAACCATAAAAAAGAAACAGTCAGAAGTGAAGAATACAATGATTGAAATAAAGAATGCCCTAGAAGGAATCACCAGCAGACTAGATGAAGCAGAGGATCAAATCACCGATTTGGAATACATGGTAGCAGAGAACACCCAATTAGAACAGCAAAAGGGAATAAGAATAAAAAAAAAAAAACGAGGATAGTAAGAGACCCCTGGGGCAACATAAAGCTTAACAACATTCCATCACAGGGGTACAAGAAAGAGAAAAGAGAAAGCAAGGGGTTGAGAACATATTTGAAGACATAATGACTGAAAAGTTTGCTAAACTCATGAAGGACATAGATATCAAAGCTCAGAGTCCCAAAAAAGAAAAAAACCCAAACAGGCCCAAACCAAGTCACATTATAATTGAAACTACAAAGGTTAAAGACAAAGAGAGAATCCTAAAAGCAGCAAGAAGAAAGTAACTTATAAGGGAGCTTCCATAAGGCTGTCTGATGTCTCAACAGAAACTTTGTAGCCCAGAAGTTACTGGCACAAAATATTGAACGTGATGAAAAGCAAGGACCCACAGCCAAGGGTACTCTACACAGCAAGGCTATCATTTAAAATTGAAGAAAGATAAAGAGCTTCCCCGACAAGAAAAAGCTACAGGAATTCATCACCACCAAACCAGTATTACAAGAAATGTTAGAGGAACTTCTTTAAGTTGAAAAAAAGAAAATCAAAATTATGAATAATAACATAGCAATAGTTACATATCTATCAACAATTACTTTCAATGTAAATGGATTAATGCTCCACTCAAAAGACATAGGAGGGGGCCAGCCAAGTGGTGCGATGGTTAGGAACTGGCTTAGGATGCCAGAGGGCCCCGGTTCAGATCACATATGAGGGCCAGTGACATTGCCCTCCACAGCTAAGATGCTGAACAACAGCTCAACCTGGAGCTGGGCTGCCATGAGTGGCCGGCGACGGTGTAGGCTGCAGCCCCTGTGGCAGTGGGTTGCCATGGGCTACCATGTGTAGCCAGCAGCCAGTGTGAGTGGCCAGCAGTCACAGTGAGCAGGCGTCCAGAAGCCGGCAAATGATCTGCCTCTCCTAGGAAGAGTGCAATGATGGTGCCACTTGGGCCAGTGAAGCAATATCCTCCACATCTAGACTGAAGAACAAGACAACAGCAACTTGTCTGTTCCCCTTCCCCCAATTCCCCAGCACTGTTCCCATCCCCCCAATTCCCCAATAAAATTTTTTAAAAATCTTTGAAAAAAAAAAAAGACATAGCAGGGATGAATGGATAAGAAAATAAAATCCTCACATATACTGCCTATAAGAGACACACTTCAGACAGAAACTAAAAATAAAGGGACGAAAAAAAATATTTCATGAAAATGGAAACAAACAATCAAATCTGGGGTAGCAATACTTATATCAGACAAAATAGACTTTAAAACAAAGGCTATAAGAAGAGACAAAGAAGGACCCAGTAATCCCACTTCAGGGTGTTTACCTGGGGAAACCCCTGGTGCTACTTTGAGGGAATGTATACATCCATATGTTCATTGCAGCATTGTTTACAATGGCCAAGAGGTGGAGACAGCCTAGGTGTCTGTCAGTGGAATAATGGAGAAAGAGGAGGTGGTGCATATATACAATGGAATATTGCTTGGCCAAGGAAGGTAAGGGGTTCTTGCCATCTGTGTTGGCATGGACGACCTGGAGTGTATTATGCTCAATAGGGTGTCAGACAGAGAAAGACAGATGCAATGTGATTTCAAATATAGGGGTTTGTGGAATATAAAGAACAAAACAAACAAAACAGAAACAAACTCACAGATATGGAAAATATATTGATGGTTACCACATTGGGTGGAGGGATTCAGGGGAGTAAGTGAAAAGGGGCAGGGACTAAGAACAAATTGGTTGTTGCACAGTAATCTTGGGGATGTAGGGTGTAGCATATGGAATATAATAAAAAATATTGTAATGACTATGTATGGTGTTAGAGGGTTACTGGACTTGTTGGGGTGATAGATGGGAGGGGGTTGGGGGCCAGGGTGAAAAAGGTGAAGGGTTTAAGAAGTACAGATTGGTAGTTGCAAAATAGTCATGGGGATGTAAAGTAAAGCATAGGGAATATAGTCAATAATATGGTAATGACTACGTATAGTGGTAGGTGGGTACTAGACCAGTCAGAGGGATTACTTATTATATAAATGTCAAACCACTATGCTCTACACTTAAAATACAAAATAATATTGAATGTCAACTATAACTGAAAAATTAAAATGGGATGGAAAGGCGAAGGGGAATAAGAAGTCCAAATTTCCCTTTATAAAACTAATAACTAACTCATGGGGATGTAATGTACACCATTGGGAATGTAGTCAGTAATATAGTGATAGCATAGTACAGTGTCAGACTGTTGCTGGACTTATCATGGTGATCACTTGTTGAGGTACATAAATGTTGAATAACTATGGTGTATCCCTGAAACTAATATAATACTTACGTTAACTATTGTATATTTTCAATAAAAACCTTTAAAAATAAATTATGGTTTCTAATTTGCTTTCTATATCTTGTGCCAGCTTGTTCTTCTTCGATTATGAAAGACAAAGGGCATTATTCAAATTTTTCCTAATATCCAAATGTGTGATCGCTACTTAGGCTTTAGTGCTACCTTATTTCACCTTTGCCTTTATAATAATTTTCTTGCTCCTGCACTTCGGCAACGCACATCAGACCATGCGAAACAGGTGAAGA
Organism: Hipposideros armiger; assembly: GCF_001890085.2. NCBI lineage: Eukaryota > Metazoa > Chordata > Mammalia > Chiroptera > Hipposideridae > Hipposideros > Hipposideros armiger. Next base: position 426,088 of record NW_017731462.1, on the reverse strand, counting down.
AGGAAAAAGAGCCAAGAAACCAGGCGCCCACCTAAGAAGCTATTGTAGAAATCTTGGTATAAGTTTAGAGGGGACATAAATATGAGGAAAGAATAATGAGGATGTTATTTAGACATGAAAATAGTTTAATTTGGAAATCATTTTTGAAGGAGTAATCAGAGATGGTCATGCCGTCCTTGCAAAATATGTGGAGAATTGATTACAACCTGGTTGAGAGCCCTCTCTTTTAACAATAAAGGAGCACTTCTCATTTAGACTTTGACTAGTTGTGAGAAAACAACAAAACGTGTAACTAAAGAAAAGCTAATACACATTCTGTGGAAAAAGTACATGGCTCACTAATAGTTATTTTAAATACAACATATACCCCAAATTACAAATAAGAGACAGTACGGTTCTGGCATTAATTATTATTTTCTCCTTCACAGTAAGTCAGGTGGTGTCTCTGTCCTCATCTCTAACTGTCTTATTTCCATAAACTGTTCTGCCACCGGAAGCTAAAACAACTCTTCTATGAAGTCCTATTATCACTCACTGTTGGAATGAGTACCTTTTATTATAACAGTCTATTTGTTTGCAGGTTTTTTTTTTCTATTTGTGTTCATAGATAATTTCTTCCTTAGACACATAGATGTGCTCTTGCCTGTTATATTTCTATACCTAATTTCTGTTACACAAATTTATGATGATGAAACTCCAGAGTTCCTAGTGTGACTGACTTAATAGGTGAATGTGCTATGCTCGTAATCTTCTCTTGTGTATTAGAGGGGATTTCAATTATTCCTTTCTGTGAGCAGAACATCTAGACTAGTCCATGAAGAACATTTCTTGACATACAGTGCCCCTTTCCAATGGCTTCTTGTCTCTATACTACAGTTATTAACCTGAGCAGCTAGAGATAAAGTCTCTTGCTCTGTAATAAAATTGCCTCCCTAGGTCTTTGCCTACTGTATATTGGTTCCATATATTTTCAATATTAAGTAAAGAACCAAAGTAAAATTGAAGTAGGACCTGTTTACAAAAGATTACACAGTTCAGTGATGAAAACCAACATAGGGATGATATAGTGTTTTCTATGCTCCCTAGCAAACACTACTTGAACAAATTCACCATTAAACCTGACTTTGTGAAAAGATACTCAAAACCAAGAACAAATAGGCATTGAAATATAAACCTGGTAATATTCTTTTTATTCAAATGTGAGATAAGCAATTATATTACTTGTAAACTACCTTAAGAGTTTGAAACCGGCTCTATGAAAAATAAGATAGGTCTTAAAACAAGAGAAAGTAGCCTAGAAGTGAAGGCAGGAGCCAGCTGGCGAGGTTTCCCGGGAAAGAACTATTGTGCCTCAGATATTTTGTCACCCAATTGCTCACAGAAATGCCCACAAAGCACCTGGCTAGCCAAGAAAACCAATAACAATAAAAATATAACCACAAGAGTTCATAGCTGGAGTTCTAAGTCAGAGAGGAGTTCTATTGAGGAAGCTGAATTTATGATTCTCTGTGAATGACAGAAAATACATTTTCCAAACATAGATATGGCAGTGCCAGCTGAAAATTTTGGCTAGATAGAACCCAGAGACAACATTTATCTAAGGGACTTAGATATTCTTACCTCATAAGGTCACTGTGATAATTAAGCAAAAGTGTATACAGTAAGTGTTATGGGTTGAAATGTGTCCCCCCAAAAAAAAATCATATTGGAGTCCTGACCCTCAGCACCTCCGGTTGCGATCAGTTATTCAGTTATAGGTTGTTATAAATGTAATTAATTAAATTAAGATGAGGCCGTACTGGAGTGGAACCCTAATCCAATATGACTGATGTCTTCATAAAAAGGCAGATGAGGGCAGAAAGCGACTTAACCATCTACAAGCTCAGAAACACCACAGATTGCCAGGAAATTATCAGAAGCTAGAAGATAAGCATGGCACAAATCCTTCCTTATGCCTCTCAGAAGGAACTAACCATGTAACACCTTGATTTTGGAATTCTTGCCTCCAGAATTGTGGGACAATATATGAGTATGTCTATTGGTTAAGCCTCCCACTCTGTGGTGTTGTGTTAGGGCAGCCCTAGAAAACTGACGCTGTACCTAAGAGTGACTAGCACATAATGGGCATTCAACTAATGCCAGTGTCTCAGTGACATCCTCCTGTGAATACATTTATGTAAAATGGAGAGATGTAATAATATGTCCTCATGTAAATAAAGGGAAGTAGTAGTATATTAAGTGCTGCAGTAAAGGTTTCATAGCAATTCTGAGGGCTTAGAATTCCATATCTCTATTCTCATTTCCCAGGCCACAGAGGAGAGCAAGACAGGAATCTGAGTCCAAGGGAACTGGGATATTTAGCAGGGACCCTAGCACAGCACGCATAATGCAGGAATTCAGCTGTCCATCCACTTGACAAGAAAGACCGTTGGTCACAAGGAAAGATAAAAAATGGGGGGGGGGTATTAGAATTAGGGTCAAATCAGTCATTCATCATTTATACTTGTAGAGTATCCATCCATCATATGTTCAGGCGTTTTGCTAGGTGAGCAGGGCACAAGGATAAACAACTCCTGACTTTCCCATTCAAGAGCTAACAGGCTGCTTGGAAGAAGTCATAAAAATGTCATAAAAAATCTACCACGAGGATATGAAGTAAAAATGATTGGCAATAAATAAAGTAATTCCAGATATACTGAGGGTTCAGATGTGGCAGGAGACTGTGTATGTGTAGTTTCCAATGTCAACATGAAGTTGTACTGAGTCGTTAGAATTCTTTCTGGGGCTCCTTACTTCGTGGCTAGAACAGCTTTGTTGTTTGGGCTAAATGTGATCATCGGAATTGAGTGAAGTCAGTGAATGTCTGAATGAGTGAGTCATTATGGTATCTGTTCTCCAGAGTTTTCTGTGTGACTGACATCCAAAGCACAGTGTTTTTGGAGGGTGACTTATGTGTTCCTGCTATCTACCAACATCATTGTTATAAGTGTAAGCATTATTTCTGCAGACCTAGTTAAAATTTGAATGTTTTGCTTCTTAGTGAACTTTCTTAAAAATTCTGCAAAGATAAGACTCCCTTTAAATCCAAACTTAAAAATCCACTTCCTGTAGCTTTCACCATACAGATTGGTTGAATTTCACTCATATAACAGAATTTGTTATATTATGACTAGTTATTTTTAATTCTTTGTTTTTTAACATTGTGTACAGTGAGGAGAAATAATTCACTCCTGTATAGTACTTCAAAATGTGATATTTCTTTAAGTGCTCAATATATTGTTTTATGTGTAGGACCATACCACTAAGTGCATCCTTCTGTTGTTGGGGAGTAAGACAAGAATAAGACAAAAGCAGAGCAGCGGAGGGTGGCATCAGGAGCAGAGGGCAGTATCAGGTGGTAGTCACTAAGTAGCTACCCGGTAGGAGAGGCAATTCTTGCTGCCCAGGGTCTGCACTTGGTAGGAGGGGACACACACATTGATAGAGCCTAATAAAGCAATCGGCATGGTTCAGAGGCTCTGCACACTAGTGGAGGGGGGTAGTGGGCTTGGCAGCAGGCCGTGAGGCTGGAGGCTCAGGGACGATACTCTGATTTGGGGCCCTATAATGAAAGCCTGAGATACTCTCCAGAAGGTGACACTATGACTCCAGGTATGGGGAATGGCAGAGGCGACAAACCAGGCAGATGATCATATGGATCGGGAAACAGGAGCAAAAACTCAGACCCACAGGGTCAGGACAAAAAGAGTACAGAATAGAGTCCACAACCTCCCTAGAGGCCTGAATCCAGGCGAGAGTGGGGGCAACAAGTCACAGACAAATGAGACACAAGCAACATGACTGCAGTGCTGATGACAATATAAACATCCTGAGGCATGAGCCTAATACTCCTCCTTTCCATCTTCTGAGGACGAAAAATGGCCTCAACAGAGTGAACCAGTAAAAACACCTGGTTAGAACAGGTGTGAAGTTGCCAAAATCAAGGCAGTTTATGACAAAACATATATGAGAAACATATTGAGAAAGACAGGCGTAACATATAGTTTACAAGTTGAATTTTAATGATGGAATTTTGATAAGCTTCAGAAAAGTTTTTGATTCATATTTAGTCAAATTAATATAATCATGATTCATGCATGTAAGGGTATTACCACCTCCTTAAATACAGCTAACATATCTCATTCACATTCTATAGGAAAAATAAAAAGATGATGGTTCAGGGAAAGCAGATGTCATGCCTAACTGTCTCAAGACACTCATTCTCATTTCAAGCTAAATTCAGCCTCAAAAGCTTTATAGTCAAGCATTGAAATGCCCGAGGAAACAAGTACGTGCATGGGGCAGAGACCACAGCAGATAATGCTGGGAGCCTGAGAAGAGCTGAGATCCCTCTGAGTCTAAAGTAAGATGGAATTCTGAATACAGATTTAGAACTGCATTTGAGTCATTAGGAAAACCAGAGAATCTCTACATATTTTAAATAATAAGCATTTGATTAAAAGAGAAGATGTAATCAACTTCAAGTTGATACAAAAAAAATTAACCCAACATTAATTTATTGTAGGGCAGTAATCTCCAAGAATGTTCTTGGAACCAACAGTACCAATATCCCTTAGGAAATCTGTTAGAAATGCAAATTTTCAGAGCCTACCCTAAGTCTAGTGAATCAAAAATTCTTAGCGTAGAGCCAGCATTCTGTTTTAACAAGCTCTCCAGGTATAGAATTGCTAGATTTAGAAAATAAAAGTATGGTATATACAGTTATATTGAATTACAGATAAGTAATGAATAATGTTTTAGCATGTGCCATGCAATATTTGGAACACAATTTCTCCTATGCCCACAGAGCAGATAATGTGGAGCATTAATGTGTGGTGCAGGCATCTTTCAGATGTCATGTAAAATTTGGTTCTAAAATATTTTTGTTTGGGTCAATGCACTTGTTTTCGTTCTTTGTGGTTTGATGTTTATTAATTGCAATATTAAAAATGTGATTTTTTTACATAAAATCTGGATCTGGATCACATATCAGGATGGCGACAATGGGGACTATCAGCAAATGGGGCCCAGTATCCCACAGTCCCCACCACTCCCTATTGTATCTCCACTATGAATCTAGGTGCTGTCTATCATTTTTATTTGTGATTGCACTGTTTTCATCATCCCAGGTTGGGATTACATTACTTGCCTGTGTCTTCTTAGGCATGTATTTTGCAACCTCATCTTTAAAGACTTCCCCCCACATGTGGACCTTTTGCAATATGAAACATCTCAAAAGACCTCACATGAGAAATAGGTATTATTGTCATTGGCTGCCTCTCCCAGAAAATAAGTTAGTAAATTTGAAATCTGGGTTGTAAGAGTCCAGCTTAGAACAACCATGCTTAACTTACATAAGGGCCAATTTAGAGGGGAAAAAAATGGGTTGCTTTTGCTTGTTTCTTCATTTAAATTGAAAATATTGTTATTGATTCTCCTCATGAAAATGCAAATTCCACTTTTTGATGATATGTTTTAGTAACAGAAAGAATATCACATAAAGATGAACAGTGATTTTTAAGGACTAAACTGTTGACATTGGAGAATATTTAGGAAGCAAAATAAAGAGGTTGGTGTTCAATCTCTCATGCTAAAACTAAATTCTGGGCCATATCTTGAATCTAGGCCATGTATACACACCCCAAATAATGTGATTTGCTAATCATTTCCTTATACCTCCTTGAGCTAATATGTGAATGAGCAGAATCAGTGGCTAATGCCTTGTTGGAATTTGGTTTCTACCACACCTCAAGAAGTGCTGTGGCTGTTGAAGCCACACCGTTTAGGTATCGCTTGACATATTTTAAGTAATTGAATAACTGAACTGAAGAAAATTCACTTAATTTGTACTTAATCCAACTTTGTACCTTCATGATTTAAATTCTGCAAAGTCACTTTCAATTCAAACTTTAGCAGCAGTGTCCCTTTTACTATCTCAAGAGCTTTCCCAGAATAAATCTTTCCTTTTCCGAGCAAGGCTTGGAGAACATGTGCAATGTTTGTGTGACATATGGGCCTGTCTACTGTAATTAATTCCTAGTTTGTCTGACCTAATTGCTCCATGTTGGCAACTCTTGTTATTTTATTAAAGGCAATATTGTTAAAGATGAGCAGAATATTGCCAAAATAGTGATTATTTTTCAAAGCTATGCACATTTTATAATTCCTCTATCTTATCAATTATTAAATTATCTGTCTTCATTAAGTATTTCCTAGCCTGTGATCTCAAATGATATTGCAGGTTCCAATTTAATTTATCTTTTTAATTATATTGATGATTAGTTGTGTTTTGAATCTATTTGGAAACAAATTAGATTGAATTTTATTCTCCCATGCTATTAATTATATATATATATACATATATATATATGTGTGTATATATATATATATATATATATATATATATATATATATTGCTATTTTATTTCTACTATTCAGGAAAGTAGAAAACCCAGGTGTCTGTTGTTGCTGTTGTTCGTCTGTTTGTTTTTATGTAAAGTAGATCAGTGTTCCTCTCTGATTGGTTGATGAGGAAGGGCCTTTTGTCCACCTTGAACTCCTTCACTTCAAGTTGGTAGTTGCATCTCTGATCCATCTGCACTTTTTTTTCTACTAACCTGCATCTCCATTTTAGTCCAAACTCCAGAACAGTGACTGGTGGCGAAATTTGGTGTGAGATACAGTAAACAATTCAGGAATTTACAAAGTTTGATAGTCATTTCTCTGTTACAATTTGCAACCAAGAAAAATCCTTGTGAGGTTTTATTTATCATTCTCTAGATTTGTGAGACCTTTTTAAAGCAATCCCCTAAGTCTCAGGCAGGGTGCTGCTATAAGATGCCCTAATTCTACGTGCATAGTTCTAATGCTGTCCTTACACATCAAAATATATTGATTATAGGTAAATAGTAAGATAGTTGTAAATTTACAGTTCTCATTTCTGAATTCTAATTTATTAGGTTTTGAAAAATCATATGGAATGTGTATAACCTTCACAAGACATGTTCATCTAAAACAGTTAGTTACTCTAGCCAGGATCTCTCAATTTACAAAAAAACAAAAACAAAAAAAAAAACAAATTTAGTGAACTCAACAAAGGAACGCAGCAGTGGGAAGATAAATATAGCAGTCTGTCCTATTTCTATCTTCCCCCTTCCCCCAGAATCATAAAACTGGAAGGGAAAAATATTTTTGAAACATTTTCCCTTGAATTCACAGGTTCTATAAATCTTGACGCCATGTGAATTTCTCACCCATTAAAAGCAATGGGTTCTTCAGAGAAAAGGCAGATATATATGCAAGATAGATCACAAGTAGTGATCTATCTCAGCGTTCATGGTCAGATTTGATTTTGTAGCAAGACAATAGGCTTGAAAAGCAGGCTTTGTTTAGGGATGGAGGGTGGGGTATTCTAAATTCCTTTGGCCTGGAGGATAAATCCTCTAGATCATCATCTTGTTTTCTTAAGTATTGGAAAAATACACTTCCACTTAAGGTGTCATGTTACTGCCATAGGGATTGGAGAACAGGAACCACAGGGAGGCAACACCCAAAGCTTGCAGATGCCCTTCCAATCCTGAAACACTGTGGAGGATGGAGGGAAGAAGGGAAAGGGGAAATAATATGTCAGGATGGCATACGCCACCAAGTATGGCATCTCCACCTTACCCTCTCATGCCACACCTGTGAGGATAGGGGAAGGAGCCTTTATTAACCTCCAGTGAGTGTGATAGAAACCACGATGTAGAAGCATACACCTCTGGGTTCCTGTGTTTGGGAGAAAGGGGCAGGGCCTAAAAGCTCCTAGGAGAACCTCTGCCTAAGTTCACTATCATGTTGTTGTAGGTGACTGTACAGTGCTATTTGCATACATGGGAAAGACAGAAGGGAAGCAAGCATTGAGATAGGTACTAGGGAGAGGAGATGTTGTTAAAAAAAAATTAAAAGTTAAAGGCATGAAACCTACCTTAAAGCCTAGGACTTGGGAACACGATCTCAAAGATGGTTGGGCAATGGCTTCTGATGCTCATCCACGGTGAAGTTAAGTAAATGCAGCTCAAATCAAGAAGTGGAAGAGCCAGGATTCAGCTCTTCTGTCCACTCACTTCCCTTGTGATGAGGGTAGGTTTCAAAACGTCCCATTTGCCCCCTTGGGCAGACACAGAAGCTAGCTAAACATGTTGAACTAACTTGGAATATATCTATCATCTACCAATCTAAACAGATATATAGGGGAAGGGCCACTACAGGCCTGAGTCGTGGCTGGTGGCTGCATGGATGGGAGACACTGGGGAGTCATCAGATGTAGGCTGTTATTGCTCCTATCTGCCGTCACTGCTCCATAGCAGAGCTCGACAAAAACCGTGTGACAGCAGGATTCTTCTCACTTGGACTGGGAGTCCGTGGCATGGTGGCCTTGCTGCGGGCAAGCTGAGTAGCCCCCACCCCACTCCACGCTAGGACTGCTGCTCCCTGTGGGCCACAGAGTAGCAGCCTGCCCCCAGGGAATTTGGAAACTCAAGTGACAAACATGACTGACTGGTGAAGCTCATCAGGTGAGCTTCATTGGGGGACTTCGGTGACTGAAAGGTTTGGGTGTCCTCAAGACAGCCATACCTGGAGCTGTCCGTGGTTGATGCCCTTTCTTAATAACACACGAGTCTGAAGTCCTTCTCATTTCCTCACTGCTTCGTCATGCTCTCCTGGCTTCATCATGATCCACACCCAACAGCGAGAAGGTGGTGTAGCTGACGACGTGTACCGTGCTCAGGCAGGGCGTGCGGTCTGGGATTCCAGATACAGGCCAGCTGGGGCTGCGTGTTCCAGGTGTGCCGGGTGCGGGTGCAGCCAAGTTGCCGAGCCCAGTGCCTCCACCTGGTGTGTCAGGCACTCAAGCTGCTTCTGCAGCTGCTAGTTGTTGTGTTGCAGCTAGGCCGTCGTGCATGCCACCTGTTGGGTCAGTACAGCGCCTGGGCCGCCAAGCTGAGCTCCACGCCACGATGGGCTTCATGCCACGCTGCAGTTCCTGCATGTCCTCATGCAGTGTGCGACCTGGGTCCTTAAGCCCTGCCTCTTAGCTGCATAGCATCTGGAGCAACGCACATGCCTGCAAGGCTTTGGCGGCTCCAAGTCCGCGCAGGGAATGCTGGTCTGAGATCCTGCCAAGCAGGGCAGAGAATCTGCAAGGACGTATATCTGTAAGTATATTAATATTTTTCTATATTGTATTTATATTATACCATATAATATATACATGGTCCTCTGTTGTTCCATGGCCAGAATGTAGAGATTACATATATATATGTAATCTCCACATATATATGGTTTTCAAATGTAACAAAACAACTGTTGTTTTATGCTGACTCATACTCTGTCATACCTCTCTGGAAGTTTCTGAAGCATTCATAGCTTGCTGGTGGGAGTTTAAATTGGCACAACCACTTTGGAAAACAGTTTGTAATAGTTTCTAAAGTTGAAGGTTTTTGTGTCTGCCCTGGTAATATAACTTGTGGTTATTTAACTAGAGACCCTGATGCATACAGGTGTACCAGATTATAATTCAAAGTCTTTCTAGCAGTGTTGATTATAATAGTCCAACAATGGAAAAACAGTGCCCATCAAAAGTTAAAAATAGATTCAATATGTTCATATAATGGAATATACTAGAATTTTCTTAAAAGCTATTTGATATTTTCACACAATGGGATATAATCCATTAAAAATAATAAATTAGAGCTATGTGCAACAACATAGATGAATTTTGCAAATGTAATTTTAAGTGCAAGAAGCAAGACACAACACAATTTATTTGTGTATATTTTAAAGGTAGGAAAAACTAAACTATAAATTATATCATTTAAATATGTATATTTAGTTATTATATCTGTAGAGAACAATAAATTAACTCCCACAATTCTCATGATGATGGTTACCTCTGGGAGTTGAGGAGGAGGGTGGTTTATAGGGGTGTACAGAGGCTTCAAGGGTGTTAGAAATGTTCTAATTTTTTACCTAAATAATGATTACCTTGTTGTTTGCTTTATAATCATTATTCACACAGTTTATTTATGTTTTATGCACATTTCTATACATGGTTATAGTTTAAAATTACAACAAAAAGTTTTAAAAGCTGCAGTTTTATGGAGATGGGTCCCCACATAATGGTCAAAGAGTTCTTAATAGCAAAGGACTCACAACGTGCTGATTTCCAGGGGTCTGACAATGACGGTGGCCACAGCCAAACCTCAGGACATTCCCCTGTACTGTGGAGTACTAGGTGAGTTCAGGTCAATCAGAGAGGACTGTCAGGCTCTGTCAAAAAAAAGGGAATGAAAGAACATGGGTTGTACCCGCCACAGTATTCAGAGGGAGATGCCAGCCAAATTTCCCTTGTGCTAATTTCTCAACAAAATCCAAAGATTATTCAGAGGGCAGTATATTTATATATGGTTACTAGCTCTCTTCATTACCATATTATCCTACAAAACACTTGGATAGTATCTTGGAAAGAAGCAGGGTAGAGCTCTGAGCATTTTTCTTTAAAGAGGCTAACGGAAATGTTTCAATGATTGAATCCACAATGCTTACCCAACTGGACTAAAACTTAGATGTCTTTCCACTACGCTGAAAAGTGTGGAAATGTAAGGAAATTTATATCAGTAACACAAGAAATAAACTACATTTTATTTGAACATCTAAATGTAGTTTGAGTAAATTGTTGACCTAACAATAAATAAAAGAGCATTTGTAAATTCAGATGTCTTTCCACTACACTGAAAAGTGTGGAAATGCAAAGAAATTTATAACAGTAACACAGAAGATAAACTACATTTTATTTGAACATCTAAATGTAGTTTGAGTAAATAGTTGACCTAACAATAAATAAAAGGGCATTTGTAAATGAAAATGGGGAGGAGACAGTCTACATTGTTTTTAAGTACTTAATTAGAACAAAGTTGGAGTCCACTCTCCCTCAAATTAGTTGCTATTGCAGATAATTAGCTCCCCCACTTTGCAGCTCCTAAATTTGGTGTGACAAAAAGGAGGTCTCAGTTTGCACATATGTGCTTTGTCTCTTTTAGCTATGGCCTACATGCAGAACTATACTTGATTATAGTTAAAACCTTGTATAGAGAACATCAAAGTATGAATATGGACATTTAAGATTAATCAAAGTGTTGATATCTCTTAATAAAATTATTGAAATTGTGGAATAAAATAATGAAGCAACTCAAGACATGAATCTTTGAGAAAAAAACTGCCTTACTGATTTTGAAAGGCAACTCCAACTCTTAGATGGCAATTTGTTTGTTACTCTGAGTCAAATAATAACATTCATTATAGTAACATTAAAAGTTTTAAATAGTATTCTGAATTAGAATAGAAGCTTTCTATGACACACATGCTTACACACAATGTAGCTATAACATAATGAGGTTAGCTGGTTGTGTGGCTCATTTCAAAACTCCTCTAAAACATTATACTTTCCACACCATATAATATTTCAATTAATATTTAAATGAATTAATGAATGAATGAACACATAATGTGAAGTCGTGCACATTTTGGAGTTTAGAGTAATATAGTAATTAATTTCAAGGATTATTTTAAAAATCCAATTTTTTTATGAAGTTTTAAATGTTTGATATTTACTTGCATTTATTTCTTAATAATTCACCTATAAATCAACCTGAAAACTGTAGTATCTGTCAATGGTTAAAAAAATGGTTTTCTCTTTATCATACTGAATCTTATAAAATTGTATGCCAGGTCTTCAGCAACTTATTTTACTCACTCAGACTTAATACAAAGCATATATGTCTGATGATGTCAATACTTAAACATTTTCAAATAAGCTGACCAACTTGTAAATTGTACATGTGTACGAGGGCATAAAATTTTGATATAAAACTTTCCAGAGAAGAGAATGGACAAAGAGGCTAGGTTAGGAGTGGGTAGTAGGATAATGAGATTCCGATTGATGATCAATGGAAAGGACAAGCAAAAATAAATGGCCAGAGGCTCCTTAATCTCTAGGAAATAGAAAAATACTGTTTCCTGATGGGAGGAGTGAATCCAACTGTTGAATATGAGTGAAAGCAGCAGTAGAATCCAATTATGATAGATCATATTCAGAGGGGTGGAGGTGCACAGTATGAAGCAAGATCACAATTTCTGTCTCTAGTTTTATTTCCTGAGAAATTTGAAAGATGAGGAGCTCAGTGCCAACAATCAGGTTGGGACAGATTCTGCAGTTGCTATAAATACTAAATAGGAGAGAGTCTTCCAGAAACTTTTCTTCACAGTAAAAACAGTTTGCTATGCAAAAGGAAGGTTTCAAACTAATTTAGCAATATCATCCAATACCATTTGTTACTTTTGACTTAAAAACTATTATGTTGCTTTATTTGTAAATTGACTTGTTAGCTACAAAACTATATCAATGCCAGCATAAAACCTTGAGGGGATTTTGGTATTATTGAACCTTAAACTAGTTTAATAATACTTGGCAGAAAAATTTATTTATAAGCACCATATTCACAACCCCACATGTTCTGAAATCATTTTTAAATGATGCAAAGAGGCATGTGTTTTGTCAGCATTTCTTCAGACAAAGGAAATGTAATTGAGGCTTGCCATATTAGGGTGGAGAATTGAAATGAGCTATTTTGCACAAATGTCTCAGTTTATGTCACAGTTTTAACTTAAATACTTTATAAATATTATTTACATATTGCCTTAGTACTTTATAGTTTGATTTTAATGTTAACACTGTGATTCTCATAACTACTCTGTAATACACACAGGGCAAGAGTTCTCATCAGTCACCCTGTCCCTATTGCACCCTAACTTAATAAAGAAAATTTTGTACCTTAGAAAAAGTAATTAAATTATGTTAAAGTCTATTTGTCTGATTTTAGAATAATCACTCTAGCTTTTTTATGTTTGCTATTTGCATGATAATATCTCCTTCCATCCTTTTGCTTTCGCTTATTTGTAGCATTGAATCTAAAGTTTATCTTTTGTGGAAAGCATACATTAATAGTTACCATTTTTTAAAATCCAATCTAATAGTCTCTGCCTTTTGATTGAATTAGTTAATCCATTCATATTTAATGTTATTATTGATAAAGTTGAATATACATCTGCCATTTTACATTTTGGCTCTGTGTTTTATGTTGTTTTTTTTTTTATTATTATTCTGTTCTCCTTTGCTGCTTTGTTTTGTATTAAGTGAATATATTCTAGTATATTTTAACTCTTTTAGTGATTTTTCACTATATTTTGGGGGTTATTTTCTCAGTAGTTGCCCTAGGTCTTATTCTACATACCTGATTATATTCTACTTCAATTTCAGTTATCTTATTATATTCTACTTTAATTTCAGTTATATATAGAAATGTTATTTCTATATAACTATTTCTTCTTCCCCATTTTTGTGCTATTATACACAAAGCATGTATATTACATATATATATATTACAGATGTAATAACACATAGTTATAATTATTACTTTATATAACTTTGAGAAAAAAATCTGAGAAAAGAAAGGAGAGCAAGTATATACTTTAAAGTATGTTATATTTACCTTCTTATTTGTCATTTCTGGTTGTAGTTATTTGTTCTGTGATTTTGGTAAATATCTGGTATCATTTCCTTAAGTACAACTGTATTCCCGCCCACCTCCTTTGTGCTGTTATTGTCAAATATTTTATATTTCTATGTTATTGGCCCAATAATAATGCATATTTTTAATACATATGCTTTTAAAATTTTAATTAAAAGAAAGAAAAAAATGCATTTATATTGTCTTTTATAATTACATGATTACCTTTGCTGAAATGCTTGTTTTTCTCTGTGGAGTCTAATTTTTATTTGTTTATTTGCTTTCAGCCTAAAGAACTTCTTTTAGTATTTCTTATAAAGTTGATCTGCTAGTAACAAATTCTTTCAGCTTGGGTTTATCTGGGGATATTCTCATTTTGCATTCAGTTTTGATAGAGTTTTGTTGGCTACAAGATTCTTGGTTAACAAGTTTTTGGGTTTTTTTAGAGCACTTTAAATATGTCATTCACTGCCTTCTGGCCTCAATTACATCCGATGAGAAATTGACTAAATCTTTTTGGGGTCCTCTTGAATGAAACAAGTAATTTTTGTCTTGCTTTCTCTTTGTCTTTAGCTTTCAGCAGTTTTGCTAAGGTGTATCTGGTGTACTCTTTGAATTTATCCTCCTTAGAGTTTAGTGAGCTTCTTGGATATATAGGTTAATGTTTTGCAGCAAACTTGTAAGGTTTTCAGCCGTATATCTTCATATATGTTTTGCTGTTCCTTTCTTTCTTCCTCTCCTCTGGGTACTTCAAATACCTGTGTGTTGGTACATTTTAAAAGTGCCCCACATTCCTGTGACAACCTGTTATTTTTCTTCATTCTATTTCCTCTCTGTTCTTTGCATAATATCTATCAATTTATCTTCAAGTTCATTGATTCTTCTAGTGTAAATCTACTGTGGAGCTTTATAATGATTTTTTCATTTCACTTGTTTTCAAATACAGCATTTCCATCTAGTTCTTTTAACAACTTCTGTATCTTTATTGATTTTTTATGAGATAGTATCTTCATACTTCATACTTTCCATACCTCCTTCAGCATGATCTCCTTTAGTTCTTCAATCATATTTATAATGACTACTTTCAAGTCTTCGTTAAATCTGACATCTCACAGGCAATTTCTGTCGCTTGCCATTTTCCTGTGTATGGGTCACATGTTTCATGTCTCATAATTTATTTTGTTAAACACTAAACATTTTGCATGATATATTGTAGCAACTATGGGCACGGATCCCCCACCCTTCTCTCTGAGGCTATTTTTGTTGTTCTTTGTGTGTTTATTTGTTTTGTGACTTGACTAAACTACTTAGTAAAGTCTGTTTCCCTCTCAGTATGAAGTCTTTAGTGTCACTCTGAGAAGATATAGCTTTGGGCATGTGTACATTTACACTGGGATGACAGTATTTTTTGCTAGGGCTCTCTTTGACTTTCTCTGATCTAGCTCTTAAGCCATCTGCTTCCTTTGGTATTACACCCTGTCCATGAAGGCTTTATTAATTACTGGCTGATTTCTCTATTGTTTTTAACATCACAACAGAGTATAAATCACCCAGCAGTCTTGTTTAGTTAAATTTGCACAATGGTAGTTTTTTAGGCCAGTCTTTAAGGATTTTCCTCTCGCCCAAGAGGGCTCTTCTCATCTGCCTCTGTGATTCTCTCTGAAAAATTAGATGGCCCCTGTTGCTCTTAGTAAGAGGAGTTATTGTTTTCAAGAGCACCCTACAGCTTGAACTCTATTTCAAATCAAGACAGTAACTTTAGGTAGAGCTTCACATCTCTTTACTTTTGGACCACCTCTTGGCCTGGGAAACTCTCTGAACCACTACTCTGGACTCTGGGTGGGCAATGGCCTCTGGGTTTTGTTTGTTTCTTTTCTTTTTTGGCTTGACTCTCCCAGAATGGAACCTCTGATCTGAGAACAAGCTGGGGTGAGGGGGCCCTTTCATCTCTCTTTAAGAGTTCACCTCTTGTTTCCAGGTCTCCTCTGCCCCCCAGTAATTGACTTGGACAGTTATATCACTGGCATTTGTTAGAACCAGACCCAAAAACTTTGTAACTAAACTTTTCAAATCCAGGCTTTGGTACTTACTAGTTGTTTGACCTAAATGTCACATGGGTTCTTTCAATTTCTTTTCCTTAACCTGTAGTAAAGGAAAGAACATTTACCATGTGTCATCATGGTTAGAGATAATGTAAAATGTAGATCTAAACATCACTTTCTTAGAGAATCCAGGTTGTCTTATCTTAATGATGGGAAATACAAGACAGATCATGGAAAAATAGTATTAGCTTCATCATATAATGAGCTTCAAACTACTCTTAAATTTAAAAAATCATCTACATGCTAAGCAATTATTGCTACATTTAAAAAGCTTCAAAAAGAATGCGATTAGTGCAGACCTATGTTTTGGTTCCTGATTAATTAATTTCTGCAGTGCCTTGAATTCTCATGTAAGAAGCATATAAGAGCTCACAGCTGGGAAGAGGGGTTTTCTTGTTATATGAACACTCTCAGACATTTTGGTGCTGATTTTGTATATGTTTAGGCAAAACAGGCAGAATGATTTTAAAATGCTAGTATCAAAGAGTTTTATTTCAGAAACCAGTACTGTTTAATCTCATAGTGACTGATTCCTGAATCTAGAGTGCTTGATTTAACCTAAGCATTTATAACCTTGGAATATTCCATACTGTTAAGACATGTCATATTAATATATTAAAATTTTACTGATTCTTACCCTCTTTATTTGAAATCTGTAAAAACTCATTCACAGATTGGGTGAAAATTTGCCTTTGCTATTTTTAAAAATGAATTTCCTAAAAATTTGTCAGAGCAAAACCTAGCAGAGAACCATGCATAAAGTATGTGGTAAATAATTACTGTATTTAATAAATATGCTCCTAGATGAGGGAAGTATTCGATAAGTATTTGTTATACATTTAGGCAAGTGTCAAATAAGATACAGATTTCTAAAAATTTAGGGTGAAGGAAAGGCCTTCAGAAACTTGCCTGGTAATAATCGTTTTACATCAGTTGATGTCTGACAGCTGGAAGCAGCCCCATTATTTAGGTGTCATGTGGTTTTTAAATGGTGCATCAATAAATCCTTGCAGATTCCATAAGACCCCTTAGTGATGGAAAGTGGTGGCGTGAAAGTGGGGATGCGTTAACAGTAAAGACTTCTAAGGACTCATCCTGCTTTAACCATTGAGTTTTATTTTTATTATTATAATTAATTAGTTTCAGATGTACAAAACAACATGATTAGACATTTACACCCCTCACAAAGTGATAACCCCACCAAGTCTACTACCCTTTGACACCATAGAAAACTATTGCAAAACCATTGATTATAATTTCTGTGCTGTACTTTACATGACTATGTGTATCAATATTTTTAATTACAGTTGACATTCAATGTTATTTTATATTAGTTTCAGGTGTACAGTGCAGTGACCAGGCATCCATGCAACTTATGAAGTGATCCGCCCCCCCATCAAGTCTAGCAACCACTTGACACCATGCAGTTTCACAACATATTGACTGTATTCCCCAAAAATCATTGAGCTTTCATTGGTTTTACATATAGGCTTCTGTATAATGTTTCATTTATTCAAACAAAGTGTCCTGTGGTGGTTAACTTTATGTGTCAATTAGACTAGGCCTTGGTACCCAGATATTTGGTCAAACACCATTCTGGTTATTGTTTTGAAGGTACTTTTTAGATGAGATTACCATTTACATCAATAGATCTCAGTAAGGTGAGTGCACCTCATCCAATCAGTTGAAGGCAAAAATATTATTAGCTAGTAGTGTAGACATGTATTTTGGTTTAAAAGAAAGCAGAGAGGCCTCTGAGGAAGAGTTCTGTCTCCAGGTTACCTTCAGACTTCAGCTGGAACAGCAGTTCTTCCCTGGGCCTTCAGCCTGTGTGCCTGCTCTGCAGATTGGGCTTGCTTGCTTCACAATCACATGAGCCAATTCCTTAAAATAAATCTATCTATCCCCATATTTATCTATCTATCTGTCTATCATCTATCTCTTTCTCTCTTTTTCTCTCTCCCTCTCCAGAGATAGATAAATAGATATAGATATATAATTGGTAAATAATAAACACTAAATTTTTATAGTTTGTATTCTAAATTTTGAAATGCCTTATGGTTCTGCGTTGTTTACCTAAGGGATTCTAAAGGTGTTGTCACTGTGTAAAATTGAAAGGACAAAGACAATTGCAGCTTAGTTGCTAAACTACAACTCGTGATACATTCTGTATGTTTAGGGTCCCTACTTTTTTTTTTCTTTTGCCTCACGATGTTAGGCTAGGAGCTGGGAGTAGGGAGGGGATTAGGTACTGGGAACAAAGGAAGAATTAGTTTGGAATTTTTGAGGTGATCTTTAACATACTGTACTACTTGCTTTTACAATGTGTTGGCAGACACTGATGCATTTATAAATGTAGAATAATACACTTTGCGCCAAGTGGCAGTTTACCTTGGTTTACTATGTTAAAACTGTAAGTACAGCAGAATATTAATAAACATCTTGTGTGTGTACACATATTCACATATGTACATGCACGCATGTGGACACACACACACACACACACACACACACACACACACACACACACCCCACTTACTGGTTCTGTTTCAGTGCAATACCCTTACTAATACAAGCCCATTGTTTAAAAAAAAAGTCTTGATTTGGTTCAATTCCTTTTTTTGCAATAAGTGAACTACAATAAGATGCAGGGAGTGGCAGACTCAAGATCACAGGACTATTTTGTAGGTGATCTGGGACTTGAAAAACAAACTCCTTTGACTTCTCCTATCAATAGTAGATCTTTCTCTAAGTTTAGGTCCCCCAACTTTAGTATACATCAGAATTACGGGACGCTCTTGTTAAAATACAGATTACTAGGCTTCACTTCCTTTCCACTAGAATTTCTGATTCAGTATGTCCATGGTAGGACTCCAAAAGTTGCATTTAATGTCTAATGACTTTCCAAGTGGTGCTGATACTGCTAGCTTAGACATCACATTTGAGAACAACTGCTTTAGATGTAAAATGTTAGGGAAGCAATGAAAAAGCTGCATTATACTAGAAAGAAATAATTCATTAAATAAATTGTTTAGTTTGGCTTATTTCTTGACTTCTTGTCTGGGATTGACTGCAATTCTCGTCCATATTCCTGGGCCTCAGATTTCTTATGGATAAAATAAGGACTATAGAGCAAATGATATTTGAAGTGTCCCCTCTTTATATTAATGTACAAGATATTATAATACTACTACTTTCTTGTGAGAGTTTAAAAAAGTAGGTTAAAAATATACTGGAACTGTCTCCCTGTAACAGCTAAGAATGATTTGGCAACTTTGCAAGTAACCATGATTTGAATAAATTGTTTTCTCACATACCAAAATATCTGAAAGATGACTATAATTTAATGTTTTTCCCGTTATTATAGGTTAGTTCTCTGGAAGAGAGGCTGAGATGGAGTGTTTGGGGTGTAAGATGTTTAGGAGGAATCAACACCTATGAGGAGAAGTGGGAAGAAGCAGGAGCGGACAGATGAAAGCTGTGCTCACACCCGACAGACAGACCCTCAGCCAATGCTGTGGCAGCTTCAGAGGGAATACCGTTTATCAGAGGGGCCTGTTGGCCTGAAGCTGCTAAACCTGTATCAAGGTATAAACTCCATTTCACTCTGTCACTGGGAGGGTGTGGCCTCAGGACAGGCAGCCCTCAGCAGCCGAGTTAGACCCAAAGAGCTGGCTGTTGATGCCACTCTCTACAGCCAGAAGCCAGTCCTTCCTTAAAGAAGGTGTGGGCGGCATATCCCATGCCCACAACAGATATCAACACAAGTCTGCTGTGACTCTTGTAGCTTTTCTCTCCTATTCAGAAAATGGCTCCTGCAGTTGCGTAGACTACATGCCATTCAAAGCACCAAGGGAGGGAAGAAGCAGTAATATCTATTCCTTTTGATCAGGAAAACTTTTCTAGAAACCACTGAGCAGTTTTTGCTAATACCTCACTAACCAGTAAGTTATCATGTGACTAGATCTAAATAAAGGCTGGGAAGGTGAGCAGGTAGTGTCTCCCATCTCTACAGTGGGGAAATAAAATGGAAAGGTCCTTGGGAACGGGTGTGTGGGTCCATGAAGGTCTTTGTCACTCACTTTACTAATCACCTAAAACGTTGACCAGTTACTGTGGCAGGTACTATCTGTTAAATTCCACAAGGCAACGCAAAATCAGTACTAGCATTTCCAAAATCCAGCCTGAAAACTAAACCCTTGCTTTTTCTTATGCTTTTTTGACATACCCCCCAGTCATTGTCATGCCACCCAGAATTAACAGTCTTAGCCTTTAAAAAATTCACTGGAGCAGCAGAAAAAGAATATTTTCTGGCAATATATGCAGAGTGCAATTTTACTGGGAACATGCATATGCTCCCACTAAGCTTAGTATTTTTATTTTTATTTTTCCTTTGAGGTCAGAATAAGTTTTCTTCTCTATCCTGAGAAAATGTAGGCAGACAACTCACAAATGTGACATAAACTGAAGGCTACGCGGCTGTAATGTGCATCAAAGCCAAACCAACAGGGCTTCTGTCATCTCCGTTTCAAAGTAATGCTATCCTAAGGGATAGGCTATTTCACTGTAAACCAAGGAATTCATGCTCAAACATGCATCTGCCAGCTCACAATTTAACATAAAAAGGTTTAAAAAGAAAGAAAGAAGTCCTACCAATCTCAAGAATCCTGCTCTTACACAGCAGGCACTAACGACTACCCCAGCCCTCCCACACCACTATCCCAGACACTGTGCTAATAAACCACATGAAGATGAGTAATGACCTAGTGAATTACAATAATGCGTATCACCAAGTGGATAAATCATAACTAAAAATAAGAGCCATGCTTTCACAATTGCTGAAATAGATAGGAAGGAGGAGGAATCTAATTATCTTATCTCTGCAGCTTGTCTGATTGAAATTTAGCTACTAGTCAGACTCACTTTCCTGTGAATTTATTTCTGGAGTTAGTAAATTGGACCTAGGACTTGAAATTCTTTTTCAAGAAAATATAGAGATTATGCAGATCACCATCACAATATGAGTTGTAAATTAATATTAAAATTATTGTAATAAAAATTAAGTTTTAACAGTAGTATATAACTTTTCAGAATAATTCAGATAGCTGCTGCTTATGATGTGCTTTCAGAAATTGTTAGAAAAATAAATATTTTGGTGTTTTCAGCAAAGTATACTGTCTTCATAATTAGAATTCAAAATATTTTTCTGCTCCTCTAATAACCAGAATAAACCAACCAATGACCACCTTTAAATGCACAGACTTGCAGGAGACAAAATAAGCTATGGTTTAAAAAATAATGTTATTTTCAACAAAAACAGTAGAGGGCTCTGAAAATGATGAGGCAATCAACTGGAAAGCTAATTCAGTTGAGTCCCAACTAGGTGTAACACATTTTATACACATTATCTCATGTATGAAAGAGATATGGAAGCT
The DNA here is from genome assembly GCF_001890085.2 of Hipposideros armiger. Taxonomy (NCBI): domain Eukaryota; kingdom Metazoa; phylum Chordata; class Mammalia; order Chiroptera; family Hipposideridae; genus Hipposideros; species Hipposideros armiger. The sequence goes on along the minus strand of NW_017731462.1, from coordinate 404,905 downwards.
ATGAATAAAGGAATCATAAAAACCAAGCTGTTTATTAATAACTTCCCACACAATGTTATTTATCCTTTTAAGCCGTTTCTTAACTATTTTACTTGGTTTATTATTATTTTTCTATAAAAATTCCAAGGAGGCAATTCTGTCACTTCCAAAGATTTCAAACATATATTCTCTTGGCAGTATTTCTTCAGGGATTAGCATTCTGTCTCTTATTTCAATATTAATTTATGTGTTATTTTTTCTGCCATAGAATATCAGTGGATATATTGTTCAAGAGGCAATCTTTCTAAATGATAATAAAATATAATGTATCTACTTTTTATCATTAAAGTTCCAGGAGGTATTTTTTACAGGAATAGAAATATAATTTTTAATGCTCTCCTTAATGCCACTAAAAATAATTGCATTATTTTCTTAATTAACTACTATCACAAATGCTCCATGTTCCTAGAAATATATTAATTTTGACTCAGTATTAATTTTGTATACATATTTCACTCAGGGTTAATTTTCTAAATTGAGGATATAGCTATTCAATATGGAGAATATATTTTGAACATTATTTTTAGGGTACAATTACAAATTTGGTAATTATTAAGATGGAGTGAATTGATTATAATTAATGTTCAGCAACAACCCTCTCTCCTACTGTAGATGATTAGGGAGCCGCAGGATGGCGGAACATCTGAATTGCTTATTTTTTTTCTCTCTTCTAAGTTCCCGAAGGTATAAAGATACAGGAATGACAACATTAGAGCACACACAGAACCCAAGATAAGTCCTTGTGAAAGGAATTGATGGCAATGCAAGTAGTGAGTTGTGATTTTAAGCATTTCTGCAGTATGAGAGGCAGCATGATGTTCTGATGATGAGCACGGCTGCCTAAGACAACGCTGGGCTCCACTCACCATGGGCGAGCCTGTCGGTACTTTGGCACCTCCCTGTCAATGGAGCACTGCCAGAATATGCTTACTTACTCTCAATATATTGTATTACTGACTTAAAGCATTGATGTAACTTCCAAACAGACCTTTTTTTTTTTTTTAAGATTTTTATTGGGGAATTGGGGGAAGGGGAACAGACAAGTTGCTGTCGTTTTGTTCTTCAGTCTAGTTGTGGAGGACGTTGCTTCACTGGCCCAAGTTGGCACCATCATTGCACTCTTCCCAGGCGAGGCACATCAGTCGCCGGCTTCTGGAAGGCCGCTCACTGCGGCTGCTGGCCGCTCACGCTGGCTGCTGGCTACATACGGTAGCCCATGGCAATCCACTGCCACAGGGGCTGCAGCCTACACCGTCCCCAGCAACTCATGGCAGCCCAGCTCCAGGTTGAGCTGTTGTTCAGCATCTTAGCTGTGGAGGGCAGTGTCACTGGCCCTCATATGTGGGATCCGAACTGGGGCCCTCTGGCATCCCAAGCCAGTTCTTAACCATCGCGCCACTCGGCCAGCCCCAAACAGACCTTTTTTAATGATAAGAGCCTGACTTTAACCCAAGGGAAATTGAATTCATATAATAAAGGGTGGTTAAATATTTCAAAAATGCACATAATTTTCATTTTAAGCTATTAATAAGTCCATAATAATTTATGTATTTTAATCTCTTATTTCTGTTCTTCACAATTTATCATTTCTTTTCCATCTCTTCCTTCTCCCTTATATTTATAATTTGACACAGAGTCAGTACAAAAGGAAAACACATGCTCTTAGAACATTTCCTAAAAATAGTCTTAAGTCCTGTGAATATTATACAATAACCTTTTAAAGTAGAAGGTTAAGAAAAATATCTCACTACAGCAACCGAAGGCTAGTCCTATTCTGTTTTTACTTCCTTCCTAGGTTAAAAATCAGAAATATTAGGATTCTATGAAAAATACATATGAAAGACAAAACGGATCCTTCCTTTCATTTGCCTTTACTGTCTGTCTATTTTCATTTCTCAGACATAAAATACCTCTATTAAGCTAAAAGGATGTTTTGTCAGCTTTTATTTTTCACCAAGCACTGTCAATTAGCTTGTGGCACAACTAAAAGCACTGTCAGATGATATTAAAGATAGGCAAGATTCTAAATGGACACAAATTGGACAATTTAATTATCTGCCACCTATATCATCAGTGTACCTCTTGTGTTTCTTCACGTCACAGGAGACAGCTGTCTAACCAATTATTCCTACCTATGTGTGAACACTCAAAACTTAGTTTCATAACAACATACAGTTACTGGACAACTGAGATAGATCCTTTTTCTGGTTTACTATATAAGGTAAATCCTAAAAAGATTATTGAGTTAATCAGGGAGGGATTTAAGTAAAGTCAGTTTTAGAAAATCACTTCATGTTAAAAGGTATAGGCAGGGACTCAGGTTAGCTGTATCTAAGTGCGCTCATCTATTTGCCTTTTCTTATAGAGAGACACAAAGATAGATAGATATATTAACTGTCAAATCTATGGCTCAAGGAAAGAAGGTTATTGTTTGTTCAAGGGAAATAAAACAATTATTGCATTGATTAAGAATTCCACATTTTTTGTGGATATATACTATATATACACAATATATCAAATTACAACATTAAATAATTTCAACTTCACTGTAGGACTTAGTTGTAAGTCCGCATATGGGTTATTTGAAGCCCTGAGATTGGCACTGAAATAAATAACATTTTAAAGAAGAAACAATTGGAAAATACTTTTTGATCTTACACTGTAGAAAAACCACAGTATAGGGGGTGGAGGGAACTCCACCCGATTTTAAAGGTTTCATATACCCCCAGGGCTGCCACATACAATTATTCTGTTAATCTCTTTCAGTCTTAATATATCTGCTCTGGATAATGAATGAGCATGAGGTAGGAAAAGAGAAACTTCAAATACCTTGGTTATATTGTCATCTTCAGTAGCCTTTCTATTCTATTACTAAAGGCTTTGCCTTTAGCAAGAGGTCACTGACAGAGATACAAAAACAGTGAGAATCAATTAATTGTTTTGCACAGTGATAAGGCTTGCTTAGATCTCTTCTTAGTCCCTTCTATATCTCAACTTTATGATTAAAACATGGAAGAGAAACTTATTACAGTCCCAGAATGTCTTGGAGGCACACTTGGAGATATTCACACTAAAACTTACCTGAAGGGAATACAAAGGGAGAGAAAGACTAAAATCTGTGTGGATGAGAGACTTCAGGGCAAGAATGGAAAAATCATTGCTGTTGAATTCTGCTATTCTTACACCCAGACTAGTGAAATATTTCAAGGGATTTCAAAACATACTCAGCTTTAATATTTCATATGCACTTATTTTTGTTACAGATGAGAAAAATATGACTTAGGGAGGACAAATGGATTAAAGCATGGGTCTTATCACTGACCTTCCTGTGAGTTCATTTATTCACTCATTTAAATAAACATTTACTGAACACTATTTTACAAGACGCTCTATGAAGCACTGGAGAAGAAATATAAAATATGTCATTATCCCTGCCCTCAGGAGTATTTTAAGTTCTTGGAAGAAAAAAAGCAAATTCAAGTGGAAAATGTCACTGTGGGAAATACTGTAGTGAATTTAAATCATAAAAGAGGGAAAGTTGTTCAGGATTAAAATAAAACTATTATTTGATTAAATATACACACACACACACATGTGCACACACATATTAACATGAAAGAACAGTGTAAGTTCATCAATTTTAGAAAGCATAAACGTAGTTTAAAATATTCCAACAAAGAACAGTTCAGCCACAGATGGTTTCCCTAGTGAATTCTCCCTAATATTTAAGGAAAGAAATCGCAATTCTATACAAACATTTTTTTTGGAAATAAAAGGGGAAGAAATAATTCCCAACCCATTTGAAGATACCCAAGTTAGATAAATACATTTGAAAAAAAAAACACTTAGGCCAGTATCTTTCACGCATATGTACACAAAAATTCTCAATAAAATGTTAGCAAATCAAATCCAGTAAGATGTAAAAAGGCTAATACATCATAACCAAGTTAGACTTATTTCAGCAATGCAAGACTGGTTTAACATTCAAAATTCGATCAATATAATTCACCATATTCACAACATAAGAAGAAAAATCATAAGATAATTTCAGTAAATGCAGAAGTCCATTTGACAAAGTTCAGCACCAAGTCAGTTTTAAAACTTTCAGCCACATACAAATAGAATGTCCACAAATTGATACGGATCAGGATTAGCAATAAAGGAAGGATGTCTGCCCTCACTGTTACTATTCATCCTTATACTGGAGGCCCTAACTATTGCAGCAAGGAAATAAATAACATGACATGATTGAAATGAAATGAGTAAAAATGTCTCTATTTGTATAAGACATGACTGTTTACATAGAAGATCTTCAAGGACTCCACAAATAACTGCTGAAAGTAATACATTAATTTATCAAAGTCGCAAGATACAAGGTTAACATATAAAACTTTTGCAATTTTATATAACAGAAAAAAAATACTTGGAAAGTGAAATAAAGAATATTCCATTTATAATAGTACCAAAATATAAAATAAGTCATAATCATATAAGTACAAGATAAGCAAGGCTATACACTGAAAACTATAGGACATTACTGAGAAAAGGAAGACCTAAATAAATGGAGATATTTACTATTTCCCTGGATTGGAAGAGTCAACATTTTAACATGTTAGTTTTCCTTAAATTGGTCTATTCAGTTAACACAATCTCAATCAAAATCCTAGCAGCCTTTTTTTGTAAAAATAAATTGATTCTAAAATTTATGTAAATATGCAAACAATTCAGAATAACCAAAGTAAGTTTTAAAAAGAATGAAGTTAAAGGACATACATTACCTGATTTCAAGACTTGCTATGAAGCTACAGTAATCAAGGTAGTATGGCACTGGTGAAAGAATCGATATATCAAATGGTAAACAAAACAGAGTAGTGAATCCAGAAAAAAAGTCCCATGCTTACATGGTCACTTGATATTTGTCAAGGGTCCAAAAGCATTCAGGAGTTGAAAAAAAGTATTTAACAAATAACATTGGAGCAACTGGATACCCATCTAGAAAAAAGTAAATATCAAACCTGACCATACAAAATACACAATAATTAACGCAGAATGCACCATCTATCAAATTGAGAGTTGTAAAAATATAGAACTTATAGCAGGAAAAAAATCTTTGAAAATTTGGGTTAGGTGATGTTTTCTTGGAGTACAAAAGGTAAAACCACAAAAGAAAAAAGGAAAAATTGGACCTCATGAAAATTAGACATTTAGCTTTTAAAAAGACACCATTAAGAAAACAAAAAGGCAAGCCTTATAATGTCAGGATAGATACAGATAGCAGCAAGCAATTGGACGATGATTTACAATAGTGTCCAATACATAATATAATTAGAATAAATATATGGTATGAGGAATAATAGAGATAAGATATATAATTCAATAAGAAAAAACAAGTCAATTAAAAATGGGCATAAAGATGTGAACGGACACTTCCCCCAAAAAAATATATTTGAATGACCAATATGCTCATGAAAAGAGACAATATAAATTCATAAGGGGGAAATATAAATCATAGTGAGTTACCCCTCTACATGCATTAGAGTACCTAGAATAAATAAAATGGACAGTACCAAGTGTTGAAATAGATGCAAAGCAATTAAAAATTTCATACAATTTTTCAAAACATCAAAGTGGAATGACGACTTTGTAAAACATTTTGGTAGTTTCTTAAAATATTAGATATCCATCTGCCATATGCCACAGCTATTGCACTCCTAGTAATTTACCCAAGATAAATAAAAATATTTCCACCCAGACATATTCATGAATGTTCGCATTAGTTTTATTCACAGTAGACAGAAATCCTACATACAACCATGCTATATTAACATACTGTAACAGAGAGGGAAAGTGGCCTTTCTTTGTCTTGTTCCCCATCTGATGGCTAAGCGGCCTTTCTACCTTGGTGTTTGAGAACATCTACTCATGGGGCATCATGTGCAGAATCTGCCCAGGTATTTTTTGCATGGTGTCATAGCGCGGCAGGGACAGATGGTGGTTTTACTGGTACAGAACAGCAGGGTGAACACTGGCAGTGGAAAACATCCCCTGGAACCATGGTGAAACAGTGTCAAGTAGTGGCCTTGATCGCATGTAGCAGTTAGGACCTTTGAGCAGTTGCCTAGAGTGGACACACATGAGCTGAGCTGGGAAAAGCAAAGAGCAGACACAGGTACAAGTTGGATCTCATGGAGCGTGATGGCAGCACACCTTAAAAGAGAACAGAGGTCCTCTTTTTTTTTTTTTTAGATGAGCCATCCTGCCACCTGTTAGTAGTTCAGCTCAGACCGGGAATCGAGCCGGCGACCCTGTTGCTCAAAGCTCGCACTCTTGAGTGAGCTCTTAACCAACTGAGTCACTTGGCCGGCCCCAAAGGTCCTCTTTTTAGAGTAATAAACCAGATTTGTACTCTAACGACACTTTTATCCTCCAGTAGAGAAGTTTGGGGAACTTTAGTTTTATGAAAAAATACACAAGGATAATTTGAGGGCTACAAATTTGAGTTTGATAATTTATCTAAGTGTTGATGGAGATTTTATAAACCAATGTTTTATCTTACAAAGTCACACTGTGAGTAAAAAGGTCTGTGGATTAGAAGATTCAGTATTATAAAAATATCAATATCACCAAATCGATCTAATGGATTAAACATGATCCATTAAAATCCCAGTAGTTTATTCTTTTTTTTTTCCTTGAAATTGACAAACTGATGGTTAATTTTATATAGAAATGCAAAGGGCTAAGAAGAAAGCTGGTGAACAAAACTAGAAAACTTAAATTACTAGTGATTAAGACCTAGTAAAGTCATAAGTAAGATGATATTTATTGGCACAAAGAGACAAATAGAAAAATAGAAATGGATAGAAAGTTCAGAATCAGAACCACAGACGATAGGTTGTGACTGGTTTATGACAAGGCAACAGTGTGGTCAGCACAGTGGTCCAGGAGTGAAGTTTTCAGCAAATGGTGCTGTGTCAATTAGCTATCCATATGGATAAAATAAATATTGGCCTGTACTATGTGCAAAAGTAAATTTCAGATGGGTTGCAGGTCTGAGTATAAAAGGGAAAACAGCAGAGCTCATCAAAGAACACATAGGAGAACATCTTCATGAATCTGCTGTATGCAACTCTCTGATTATAAAAATCTCTTATTGAAATCATGTATTAAAATCTCATAAATAATGCTAACCATAAAAAATGGTAAATAGGACAATGATAAGATTAGAGCTTCTTTTCATGAAGAGACATCATTTAGGTTCTGAAAAATGGAAGCCACAGACAGGGAGAAGATACAATACCATATCTTGCACATAACTTTTATTCACAATACGTAAAGAACGCTTATAAACAAATTTGGAAAAGACAGGAAAACCATAGGAAAAAAAATAAGAGACTTGAACAGGCACTTCACAGAAAAGCATACCTAAATGGCTGATAAATTTATGAAAAAGTGTTTTAGTAACTAAGAAAATACAAACTAAAATAGCAGTATAACAACACCACTACCCAGCCACCAGAAACACTATATTAAAGAAGAAAAAGAAATCAAGTTTAGGCAAGGATGTACAGCAATGAGAAATCTTATAACTTATGATGGAAATAAAAATTGATACAATCGTTTTGGAAAAATGTATGGTGGTATCAATAAAATGTAGCATATGTATGCCCTATAATCTAACACTCTGCTCTTAGTGGGATACGTGTGTGTGTGTGTGTGTGTGTATACGTGTGCACATGCTTGTGTACTGAAAGATATGTAGGAAAATATAGCAATGCTATTTGTAATGAACAAAAGCTGAAAACCATGTTCCATAAATGTATATATTGTAGTATATTCACACAGTAGAACACTGCAGAATTAAATGAACAAACTATAACCACAAGCAAAGATACAGATGAATCTCACAGATATAATGCTGAGGAAAAGAGGACAGACAGAAAATAATACATATTTCTATTTATAAAAATTTCTAAATCAGGCAAAATTAATCAATAGTGTTATATGGGGCTATTTTTCACACTTAGGGGTGAGTAACGATAGGGAAAGGAGTTGGTAGGATATCTGGAGGTGGTTGTCATCATCTTCTGTTTCTTGTTCTGCGTGCTGGTTAAAGGGTATGTTTCATTTATAACAGCTCATCAATTTGTATGCTCCTCATTTGGGTCTATATGTAGCTAACTCTTTAATAAAAAGCTTTATTTTTAAAAAATCTTTGAGTACAATGTTTTTTACTGTATGTTTTATATAATCAGTAAGTTCAAATATTTTCAATAGAATCTCTAATGAAAATTAGAGATTTTCATCTCTAAAAAAAATAAAAACTTTTTTTTTTTAATTAGTGTGTGGGGAGTGTGACCAGGATAAATTATTACACAAGCTGGGACCACAGAGCAAAGTTGAAAGGAAAAGTTATTCTGTTCTTGTTGGAATTAGGGGTGGAAGTTGTGGGGTGTCAATCCACTCTAGCTCAGAAAACGCTCCCCAGTGGATGTGAAACCTGCAGGACATTGATGAACAAGCTACATGAAGATGGCTGAAAGATAAGCCCAGGAGATCTTGGTAGACTTGTCAAGCGAGACACTACGGCTGGTGCTTATTGTGAGAGGAGTGTGCTATGCAGTGAGACTGGCATGCCGTGCTGGAACCAGATTGTGGAACGCCTGGCGGTCTTGGTAAGGAGTGTGGGTTTATGTTACATGGGCAGTCATTGAAGTATTTATACAATAAAAAAGAAAAGAGCTGATATATATATATATATATATATATATATATATATATATATATATATAT
>NW_017731462.1:375528-395741 GCF_001890085.2 Hipposideros armiger | reverse complement strand
GTTCAGCATCTTAGCTGTGGAGGGCAGTGTCACTGGCCCTCATATGTGGGATCTGAACCGGGGCCCTCTGGCGTCCCAAGCGAGTTCTTAACCATCGCGCCACTCCGCCGGCCCGAGCTGATATATTTTTAAAGGCGACAGTAGAAAACAATGAGAGCAGACTGGAGAAAGACAAAGGTGGAGGGGTTAATCTATTAGAAGACTACTGCCATAGTGTACATAAGAGATGATGATGAAAGATGAATGAGCAATAAAAATTGTAGAAAGGAAGAGATATAGGTATACCCACATCTCCAATATCTGTATTTCCATTATAAACATTCTTGTAATTACAGTTAGTTACCTGGCTCATTTATTATCTGACCTCATTATTAAAATTAAGAAGATTGACTCTTTCCATTTTGTAACTGTGGGGAGTGTGGAGGAATGCAATAGGCCATAGAATTTCCAGTATGGCATAACATCATGCCAATCAGTATAGGATCTGTGCTAAAGGCCTCAAGGTTTGAGCTACTCTTTAATCTCTCAAATTTGTGTACAAAATAGGAATACCTTTAAAGTGGTGATATCTCTTTCTAAAGTCAAAGGGGTGTGAATATCATTGGCATAACCTGCAGCTGTGTTGAGGAGATCTGTTAGGCTCACTAGTTTGTTTGTGTTTAGTATGCAGCCTTGTGGGTTCTGTTTTCCATTTAGAAGACATTTAGCCTTATAGCCCTGCTACAAAAGCTGCAGTAGTTAAAATATTAAATAAATGATTCTGTACAGAGGCAAGTACTATATAATGTAAACTGATCTCAGTTTGTGTACCTGAGAGCTATAAAAAGAGTGTGGTATCAAATACCATAGTAAGTATACCATGTGTTGAATCGAATGACACTCTGTTAGTTTCCCCTGTAATTTCTCAGAGGGATTTACAGAGTAAAATATCCTAACCCAATGCCCAATAACATGAAATGGTAACTGCTTAGTGGCAGTGTGGTGAGGCAGAAAGAGATGTGGAGACTATGGTTTCATTCCTGCCTCTTCCACTTTCTAGCTGTGTGACCACAAGCAGTCACAATAAACTTTCCGAAGCTGAATTTTCTCATGCACATAACAAAAACATAACAGTGCCCTGACTCCCAAAGCTGGTGGAATGATCAAATAAGACAATGCGTATAAAAGAATTGTCTTTTATACATGTCACTGCCAGAAGGATTCTTCCTTTGCCTATAGGAAACCTGTTTGAATTTAATTTTCTCTATCCCTAGAGGAAATGATTCAAATACGTGTTCATTCAATTCATTTAATCTTATGCAGATTTTAAAGGCATACATTTTAAAATAATACCGCATAGCTATACAGCACTTCATCATGGTCCCTTACTGAATCCATGGATTTTAATTTTTTGAAAAAAAAAAAGACTTTCTACATCATTATCCTGGGAAGTAAATAAAATTTTCAACCTAGGAGATCATAATGGAGGTCCTTTTCTGGATTTTTCAGCAAAGAGTGAAACAGCCAGACTGGACTAGTTCCTTTTTAGCCTCCGTCCTCCTTTCTCTGAAGCTCACACTTAACTGTTCTCCCCAGCATAGAGAGATGAGTATGTCCTTCACATTTCAGGGACCTGTGTTTCACCACTGAAGAGATGCTTTCACCTCGGAACTTGGGAAAGCTAATAAAATTATTATTTAAGGTTGAAGAAGTATTGTCTCTCATTCCTCCTCTTTCTTTTCTTTTTCTTTCTTTCTTTTTTTTTTTTTCACTGAAAACATTTTATTGGCCTTTTGGGTAGAAACAGGAATTTATTTGCTAGGAATGATTTAGCCTGGTTCCAGCAGGAGTATGATGGGGTCATTCCTCCTCTTTCAATAGAGGGCGGGGCTTCTGCTTCATATTCCAAGGAAGGGCAGTAAGGGAGTGAAAGCATGTAGCTTCTCTCTCCACTCCTTACTTACTCTTTGAAATTCTAGCTGAGGTTATTAATGTGTGTTGGTCCACATGCTGTACTAGTGTCTGAAGCCTTAGAAGAGAGGACCATGTCCCATCTCCACACTTCTCACATGTCAGGAAGAAAGTAATGACTCCTGTTCTGAAGTTTTTACATATGTTAACTCATTTAATTTTCCCAACAGCCCTGTGAAATAAGTCTTTAATCATTTCCATTTTACAGAGGAGGAAACTAAGGCACAGAGATGTTGATTGATTTTAACTCACTGTCATAGCTGGGAGATAGTGGAAGCAGAAACTACACCTGGGTCAGGGACTCCATCTTTCTCTCTTGAGCTTGATGGCTTCTCCATTCATCAAGTGACCTGTTTCGTGAAATTCCCTGATGTTCCCAGAAGCTTGGTAATACATATACTTGTAAATCACTTTGCAGCCCATACTGTACTGAGAGGAGAGCTGAGGAGGAGGAAAAAAATGTCTCCCACTTAGGTTGTAGCTCCCTGCTACAATACAGCATTACTGGGAGCTATCAGCCTACCAAAAATAAAACCAATATTGAAACCCCCATGATAACTGTATAACAACCAATTTGTACTTCTTAATCCCTTCCCCTTTTTCACACATCCCAACGCCCCTCCCATCTGGCCACCACCAAATATTCTCTGTAGCTATGAGTTTGTTTCTGTCTTGCTTGTTTATTTTGTTCTTTAGATTACACATATAAATCTCATTGCATCTGTCTTTCTCTGTCTGAGCACTCCACTCAGCACAATTCCTCCAGGTCCATCCATGCCACCACAGATGGCAAGAACCCATTTCCTTCCCTGGCTGAGCAATATTCCATTGTATACATTACCACCTCCTCTTTATTCATTTTTCCATCAACAGACACCCAGGCTGTCTCCACATCTTGGCCATTGTAAACAATGCTGCAATAAACATATGGATGCACACCCTCCCCCCTTGAAGTAGCATTTGGGTTTCTTTAGATAAATACCCCAAAGTGGGATTACTGGGTTCTTCTTTGTCTCATTATTGCCTTTGTTTTAAAGTCTATTTTGTCTGGTATAAATATTGTTGCCCCACTTTTGTTTTGTTGGTTTTTGTTTGTTTGTTTGTTTGTTTGTTTGTTTTTCATGAAATATCTTTTTCTATCCCTTTGTGTGTGTGTGTTTCAATCTGAAATGAGTCTCTTGTAGGCAGTCAATGTAGGGATGTTTTCTTATCCATTCAGGCCTCCTGGTCTTTTGAGTGGAGCAGTTAATCCATTGAAAATAATTGTTGGTAGATATGTAGCTTTTGGTATTTTATTATTCAAAATTTTGATTTTTTTTTTTTATCTCAAAGAACTCCCTCTAACATTCCTTGTAATACTGGTTTGGTGATGATGAACTCCCTTAATGATTTCTTGTCTGGGAAGCTCTTTATCTGTCCTTCGACTCTAAATAGTAGCTTTACTGGGTAGAGTAATCTTGGCTGTAGGTCCTTGCTTTTCAGCATGTTTATTTCATGCCAATCCCTTCTGGCCTGCAAAGTTTCTGTTGAGAAATCAGCTGACAACCTTATGAAAGTTCCCTTATAAGTTACTAGTTGCCTGTGTCTTGTGGTTTTTAGGATACTCTCTTCGTCTTTAACTTTTGCCATTCTAATTATAATGTGTCTTGGTGAGGGCCTCTTTGGGTTCATCATGTTTGGGACTCTGCACTTCCTGGGCTTGTATGTCCATTTCCTTTGCTAGGTTAGGAAAGTTTTCAGTCATTATTTCTCCAAATAGGTTCTCAGTCCCTTGCTTTCTCACATTACCTCTGATACCCCTATGATGTGAATGTTGTTACACTTGATATTGTCCCAGAAGTCTCTTAAACTATCTTCATTTTTTTTTAATTCTTTTTTCTTTTAGCTGTTCCAATTGGGTGTTTTCTGCCACCTTTTCCTCCAAATCGTTGATCCAATGCTCTGCTTTGTATGATCTGCTGGTGATTCCTTCTACTGCATTCTTCATTTCACTTATTGTATTTTTCACTTCTGACTGGTTCTTTTTTATGGTTTGTATGTCCTTTTTTATGTTTGCTATCTCTTTGCTGAAGTTCTTACTGAGTTCCTTGATCATCCTTCTAACCATTGTTTTGAACTCTGTATCTGGTAGGTTGCTTGTTTCTATTTTGTTTAGTTCTTTTTCTGGAGTTTTTGTCTTTTCTTTGGGATGTATATCTTTGTTTCTTCATTTTGGCTGCATCTCTGTTTGTTTCGATGTATTAGATAAATCTGCTATATCCCCCAGACTTGGCCAGTTGGCCTTATGTAGTAGGTGCCCTGTGGGGCCAAGTGGCACAGTCTCCTCAGTAACCTATACCAGGTTCTCCAGGAGTGTTGCTTGTGTGTGTGTTGTGTGTGCCTGCTTGTTATATTTGGCCTTAATTGCTATTGGCATGTCAGGGAGTGGGATTGACCCTCATGCTGATTGTCTATAGGGTTTGCCCACATCCACAACTTACGGGCTGCTGTGAGGAGGGCTTACCCCACTGAGTGGGATTTGCCCCTGCAGGCTGTTGTGCCTATTGAGACTGCCCTTTGGGTGTGTCACTTGTGGGACTAATTGGGTTGTGCTCTGCTGTGATCTGAAGCCAACCTCAAAGTATGTTGGTTCTGGGGCCTCTTGGGGGTTTGCTCTACTGTAGGCCCATGTCACTCACTGCCAATGATGGGCCAGGGGCTACCTAGTAGGAACTATAATGCTATCTGTGGTTGTTTGCTGCCTGTGCTAAACTCAGAGACATGTAGTAGAGGACACACTGAAAAACAAGGATAGGTAACACCAGTACCTGACCTGGGGTAGCTCCACAAAAAGCCAGGACACTCTGAGGCCTGCTGCCACCTGCCAGCTCCCTTAAGGTTAAGCCACTGATAAAGCCTCATGCAGTATGCAAGTTGGGCTAGATAGGGTCTCAGGGAGTCACCAGAGTGGAAAGACTTGTGGTCACCAGGTTAATGTAAATTCTGGTTTGGTGCCAGTGCTAAGCCTGAAGTTCCTCAGCAAAAGTCTCAGAGCTGAGGCTAGTCACCACATGCCTGGGGTCTGTTGGACTCTGATAGTTTTCCAAGTAAAAGTGCAATGCTGGCAGGGCTGGCTGCTCTTGGAGAAAGTGCCACTGGCTTTGGGGGAGTTGAGTGGGATGGCATCCCAGTGAGTCAGCAGGGTGAAGCTGCAGAACTCACCAGGCCAATCAGATTCAGATTTGGCCTCAAGCACAAGAAGAGGGCCCAACACAAGCGAGATGGCACCTGCTTGCTGGCTGCATGGGGGAAAGACCTCTCAAAGGGAAAATGCCAACTGTCCTTCAGCCCTCATACCGAAAGCTACCAAAAAATCAGTCTGCCCCCTGTTTGTCTCAGACACACCCTGAGTTCCTGTCCCTCTGCTGGAGCTCAAGTTGGGTGCCTCGAAGTGAGAGAGTCTGTGCACAAGCCCTTTGAGAGAATGCCTGGGTTTCCCACTGCCTTCCATCACACCTGGATGGTCAAAATCCCCACTTTTTTCACAGCCAGAAGTTGTGGGGGCTTTTCTTCCTGGCACCAGTACTCTAGGCTAGGGAGGCTGGTATGGGGGCTGGGGTCTCCCACTCCCCTGAAGAGAACCTCAGCTGAGATATCCTTTGTAGCTCTCAACTGTGACACAGAGTTTTGGGGTTAGCCAGTTTTGTGTTTTCACTCTTCCTACCAACCTTGACGTAGCTTGTTTTTTTATATCCTTAGTTATAAAACTTCTGTTCACCCAGGCTTCAGATGGTTCTCCAGGTTGATCTATAATTTATTTGTAATTTTAATGTGTGCACAGAAGGAAGCAGGCACAGTGTCTACTCAACCATCTTGGATCTCCCTGGGGATTAGTTTCTTGAGATCAAGTTTTGTATATTAAAAAAAATTTGCAAAATATATAGAATATTTTATATTTTTTATTGAATCTAATACATATGAAATGCATATATATTTAAATTCAAACTTTAAATGGAAGCAAGCTAATATTAATCATGTCTATATCCTCTACATAACCACAATCACCAAATAAGTTTGATACTGTATGGCCTGTTCTGCAGATTATAGATTAGGAATTAAGAGCTGAAGACTGAGTCTGGAAAGGCTTTTGCTTAAGAGCATGCTCATAGTAAATGATGGGACCAAGTTTCCAAGCTAATTGGAAGCCTAAATGACATAGATTTCAATTTATCTATTATTATTCCTATTCAATATTTCATGGTGGTATGAACTACTGACACCTTCAAAATGCTAATCTCATCAAGGATGTCATATATAGAGAATATATTTAGGGCTTGTCAAAAACTTATTCATAGCTGAAAAATAATTGTCTTCTTAGTTTTTACTGTTGTTCATGTTTAACCTACTCTTGCTGGGCTGAAATAACTATTTACTTAAAAAACAACAAAAAAAAAAACACTTTCCCAGGGTTTGGTAAATACAGCATTGCTATTGCATATATGTATTACATAGAAAGTCCATGCTTCCTGTGGTATCACTGTCCATTTATGTGGGTACCAGTCAATAACTTTCAAGTCTGCTACTTTTCTGGAGAAATTGCATGTTGAGCTAAGCAATCTAGGCAATCTAGATGACCTTTTAAAAAATTATTTTTGATCACATTTGTAAAATTATTCAGAAACCCAAGCTGTGCTTTTTAAAGAAGGTTTAAAAAAAAAGGGAAAGAACGATGATCATCCTTAATTAATGCAAGTTCCTCTCAAATTATCAACTTCAAAATGACAGAATGCCAATTTTGTTTTGTTTTGTTGTTTTGTTTTACTTTAACATAAAAACTCTATGAAGCTAGCTGTTACCATGTCAATCCCCAAAGTCTCTGGAGAAAAAAATTGTGACTCAAATTTTGAGGGGTCCCTTTCGACAACGCTAAAATTTTGGTAAGACATATCAGAACAGAATCTAGTCCTAAGAAACATCTGGTCTTTTTCATTGCAATTGCAAAACAGTTTAAAATGTTGTAAGGCAATAATTGATACTGTGATATATTTATCACTGCAACGATAAAATGTCACATAGTCCCTGAACTGAGGCCATCATACTATTGCAAATAGGGCACATTACATGATCATAGCTTTCAGCTGCTTCTAATTTAGGCTGAATTGGAACCAGTGACCTAGAAGCATTGTCACATCCCATTACTAAATGTCTTAGCCAATCAGTTACCCTAATTTTTTTTTATCCTTAATCATTTTTATTAGTGGCATCCCCATTTTTGCCATCAGACAATTTGAAAGCTCTCAAGAATGTGCCTTGACACAAATTGCAGCTATTGTTTACCCTACCTTCTTGTAAAGACAGACTATCCTGAAGTGTGAGCTTCACCTTGAATTATTTTAGTTGCCTTTCTATTTCAGTATTTGTTCTTCTTTTTTTTCCTCTGTTATGGTCTCTCAATGACATTAGATGCAGTTGGAATGACAAGTGCCTTCTGAGCGCCATAAGTGAAGGTGAATTCAAGAAGGAACCAAAAGACACCTGTCCATCATAACCAGGACAAGCTGGCCCCAGGTGTAGAGCTATGTAAATTGATCCAAAAATGCACTCACTGCTTTCATTTGATGTTTTTTTTTTTCACTTCACCTCACTGCCACTAAAAGCTCTAGAGCATACAATGTAAAATATCACCCTTGCTCCTTTCTATTTTATCAACAAACTAATGCAAAAATGTAAGAACAGCTGGTGCTCTTTTTTTTTCTCTTTTGGCTCTATATATTTTTCTCTAGACTTACATTTCTTAGGATGCCTGACATGTCTACAGTAATCTGCAAAATAGAATACCTACATAGAAAGGGAAGTAGATCAATATTGCTTTAACAGAGAGAGTGCTTCATGAAGACACACAGATACATAATTAAACATAACAAACATTTCCCAAGGACAGATCTCTCTAACTCAACAAAATCAAACCCACATTCCCTTGTGCTTTAACCTGATGAGAACTTCATAACTTTGGAGTGTTTGTTATAAAGGGATTTAGAGGACAGTCCTGATAGCTATTTATAGAAAATGATAGATACCCAGCTTAGAGATAAACCTGAACCTAAAAAGATGCATTTAGAGGAAATGGTCTGGACAGTATAAACGTTAAAAAATGGTTTACTCAGGCAAACGGTTTGCGCTTAGTCTTAGAGGTTTCATATTTTCCAGAGTTCGTATAGTTTGCATTCATTGCATTTTCCTCCCAATGTTAAAAAAAAACAAAAAACAAAGAAAAAAAAACATTCTCACAATAAATAAACCTATAAAGATGAAGATATAAAACCAGTGTTTTATTTTAGGGATAATTTATATCAACATATTATATTTTTTAATAATTAAAATTATCTGGGGCTGTGCTACATGGATACATTGACTCTACAATGTGTATTTCTTAGCTGGGGTCCCTCAAAAGCAGATGCTAAAGCAAAAAAGGACACAAGTAGTATATTTGGAAGGTGATCTCAGGTAACGCAGGGAGGGAGGGATTAAGTGGGAAATAAGAAGGAGGGAAACCAGTAAAGTTTTATTAATAAGTGGGTTGCTGTGAAACTGGAGCTCAGTCCTGCTCTGGACCCTCTAAGAGATTTTGTAGAATTATTTCACCAAGGAAAGAAAACACCAAACTCTATACCCACCTCTATTAATTGATTGAAAGATATACCTGGTGACATTAACTCTGCCAAACACCATTTCAGGGCCAAAATTGTCCCCACGAAAAAGGGAGCAAAAAGCTCTAGGTATGAATGAAAATCTGTCTGCCAGAACAGAATGACTTAGAGGGGGTTGAGGGGCATGAGAGGGGCACCCACAGTGTCAGCTGCAATGTGCGTAGAAAACCCTGGAGCAAGGGAGAGCAGTACAAAGGAGACAACTATCTAGATGGATTATATATGTTTTTAAATTGAGAGAGCACTCAGCAGTAGCTGTAAAAGAGGGTTACCAGCTCTCATTCCCAATGTCATTATCTATTTACAGTTTTGATGGGTAAGAACTCCTCCCCAAAAAGGAAATTCTCTTTAACACTCCTTTTTACTGAATATATTTGAGGCAGGATGTTTGTTGCTCACTAAATATCATTGTCAAGCTGTCAAGCTCTATTTTCAAAGGCAGTTCATTTTGTAAAGATATATGACTTCAGGCTCCAGGGAGGTTTGAAGTGATTTAAACCAGTACACACAAGTGTGAGTGTCCAGGGCTCCATTCTCTATCTTTGGAGTTTAAGAGGATCCTGGGCCATTGAATAGGTGGGGCTGTTTGTTCTGAAGGGTAGCTCAGATGGGGTTGAGCAAAGTTTCAGGGCTCAGAAAACGCCAGTGCTACAGTGTGAACAATGAGAGATATTCTGACTGCTATGCAAGGGAAGTATTTTTTGAATAATGCTGAAAAACCCCCACTAACGTGCTCCCTAAGCACTGGTGACGTGGTGTAGATGCTCCTGTGATGGTCTGGGGCATGGCTTGTCTCCCACCTGCCTCCTCTGCAATGGGGTGACCTGGATGGAAAACGGATAGCCCATCACTGCAGACTTCAGTCATGTCCACACGGTCATTCCTCTTCTCTCTCATGCAGAAGCCCACATAGCTCCATCCCTTGAGATAGTTTTCTTCCCTTTCTTTGTTGCTGGAGTTTTTATTTCTTCTGGGCATGAGGGAGGAGGGACTCTGGCACCGCTGCTCTTCTTACCACCCCCCATTATTGGGGCATAAACTTCATCCTTAGAGATTTTAGGGCTTAGACATCCAGACCTCACCTAGTACAGCTCTTGCAAGTCCAAAACTTCGGAGCCTATATCTGGAAAATAAAAACACCAAGAACTACTTTCCTTGTCTCAGATCCTGCTGTGGCATCCATGACCTGAGATAGGCCTGCTAGCCTCATAGAATACCCTGCTAGTCGAGGGCAGGCAGGGCCAGAGGACACCAAACAGGAAAATCACAAGTAATATTTCTTAGTTTTCTTCTCCCATAAATATCTCCTATAACCTGGAATCATAAGCAATCTCTATACACATTCTAGACAATATAAAATAATAATAACAGTGTATAAAAAAGAATACACTGAAATGGTTTCAGTTGGCAGTTTTAATTACCATGTGGTTTAGCTGCTAATATAATTTAGACTTCAATTTTATTTTAAATGAACTAATAATGATACTTGAAAAACGTACTTGAAGTAAAAAAGCAGTGATCCATATTTCACAAATATACTTCCTTCTTATGAGGTGAAGATAATATACAGGTTTGCAAATTTGTTTTCACTATATTAAGTTATATACAAAATATATGGCTTCTTAATTTTTCTATTAAATTACCTGATCTTTCTCACAGCCTCACCCCACATAAATACTGTTGTAGTGCATGTGAGCAAAACAAACCTAAAGTTCATATAATATATACTGCTTGCCCCATAATTTAAACAGTATCTTTAGTTAACACATTCTCTTGAATGAACTGTAAAGCTTTATGAATTTTCCCACTCCCCCTGCTTCCATGTTCTCATTGTTCCTTTCTAGGATGGTGCTGGATGTGTAGGATGCGTGGTGCCATATGCTATGGGAATGAGTGGGGTATGTCTCTAGAAGCCCTTCAACCTAGGCAGGTTCTCACATTCCTCACCAGTGTCCACTTATTGTGACTAGTCTGTCCTGGAAATCAAACTGCTGACAACTGGAGTACCACAGCTCTGTCTTTCAGCATTCTTCTAGGGGTTGCTGGTAGCATCTCCAGGGTGTGTATCTCAGAGAGTGATTCTAGTTGCTGTCAATAGGGCAGGCTAACCAGGTCCTACACTATGATCTCCATCCTCCCCCACCCTGGTCTGTGGACCACCTGATTTCTCTCTGTCATCCCCATGTGTGTCTGACCAAGGCTGGCTGGCTGCCCTGTGGCTCTCAGCTTGTTTACTTTGCCTCTCCTGTAATAAACTCTTTAGTCAAGACATCAGGTCAGACTATTCACTAACTCCCTTAATAGACTCTAAGACATTTGAGCTGTGTCTACTCCAAAGATAACTTGATAAATTCAGGCCCTCCAACTGACCGATAAGCTGTTCCACTGAATTTACTGCTTATATGATTTGTGTCAGAAATGCCTATGACATATTTTCCTTCCGGGCCCAAAAAAGGAAAGGAGAAAGCCCCTCTGTCCTCAGGATCTTCCAAATCTGTGTAGATGTTTGTGCACATTGCTGACTTTCCCAGGTTATAGGTTTATAACGTTGGATGCAAACATTCCTGTACTGACAAAGAAAGGAGTGAGCTATCTGAATTCATTTGTTATTCTAGCATTTAAACTCAACAGATTCAAGAAGTGGATCTGTTCAGTTTTTTACTTCACCACATCAAGAACAACATATAATATGTTCCCAATAACTACTCGCTGAATGAATGAGTGAATGAATGAATGAATGAATGACAATAATATGATTTGCTTTGGTTGCACCTGAATGACAGGGCTTCCTTTCTTCAGAGGAGAAGTTCACTTGTGTCACAGTGTTTTTTGCTTGAGCCTGGGATGTGTTCTTCATGAGTTCTTTCACTAAAACTTCTATTAAGACGTTGAAGTTGAACCAGCAGCTTTGCTGTGAAAGAGTCTCTGATGCAGTAGCAACTTCAGAGCTTTTGACATCGGTTGTTGATGCCACATATACAGATATTTGCTTTTTTTATACTCCGGCATGAACAGCCACCATGAAGATTTCCACAGAATGATTGTGGACCTCGGTATCTCGCAGGGCATCAGTATGGCTGGTTCAACTGTAGACAGCTAGTCTCCACAGCGCAGCTGCACCTCAGGGACCATTGCGTGCAGTGGCTGCCTTCCTTAAGGTGGGGACAGAATATGCCCATAAGGCAAGTCCAAAGAGGAAGAGAGGAGACAAAGGCATGTTGAAGATGGGTGGACTGGCTTGTGGAGATTACCAGAGGTTTTGATAGGAATCTGAGTTTTTCCACAGAAGGTGAGAGAAGAGCTAGAACGGAGTTTTGTGTTTTGTGCTTATAATTATGATCAGTTTTCTTTTTTTTTTAATAGAGGATTACATGACCTAGAAATCCTGCCGTGTGTGTGTGTGTGTGTGTGTGTGTGTGTGTGTTCAGATACAATTCTAATACAGCAAACTTGAGGCTCTGGTCCCTTTTTCACTCCACTATGTCTTGGGAGACTGCATTACTACTGCAGCCCTAAAAGATCCCATTCCTCAAATTAATTGAAGATTTCAATACCTGTTTTACTTACCTCACATTCTTGCTGTAAGCATAAAACAGGATAGCACTTACGAAAGTGCTTGGTGAGTTATAAACTCCTTTACAAATGCAAGAAGTATGGTATCCCAAATTAATTTGGTGAATAATTTACTGAATGATTTGGTAACAAGGAGCAAAGGCTCAATCAAACTAGCTTCAGAAAAATGGAATAGTATTTTCAGAATACAACAAGTTCATGGATTGTGCAGTTTAGAAGATAATCAGAGCCAGACCTCATGTAAATAGGAAGAAGAAATGGAAACGTGAAGGAAACTCTTCTATCACTTTTCTGGAGCCATAGGATTTCTCTGAGTGCTATTTTCTGTGAGCCTATCCCATTCGCCTCTTTCTTAACTCTTTTCCTCTGAGGCGTTTCTCCCTCATAACCTCTTATACACAAGGCCTCATATTTGCCATTACAGTTTTAACTGTACTTTTTCCTCTTTTTTTTTTTTTAAGTCAAGCACACACTTCCCACTCTAACTCTCTCCTCTTTACCTACTGCTTCATATTTTTGAGACAGGGATCTGACTAAACCCTCTCTTCATGATGAGAAGGCCATCATCACACAAATGGTGAGTTATCAGGTAGTCTGTCCATTAGTTCTGCTTAAATCAGAGTTCCTCAGGGGCCCAGTTATCTGTGGCTGGAACAACGTGCTCAAGGTGTTCCCTGCCGACTCTTGGTGGCTACAGGAAGAGGGAGAGGCAAGGTCTCTAAGAAGAGGTTAAGGTAGAGCAGGCAATTTTTAACATAGAGCAAAACCTTTGCTAGATCAGCTTGTGAGAGGAGTCTTAGTTTGAGCAGCTATAACAAAAATACCATAGACTGCTTAGCTTAAACAACACACACTCTCATAGTTCTGGAGGTGCCAGCAGATTCAGAGTCTGGTGAGAGCCATCTTCCTGGCTTTCTTTTTATTATCCTCACATGGTAGGAGAAAGTGAGGGAGCTTTCCGGGATCGCTATTATCGTATTCATGGGGGCCCTACCCTCGTGACCTATTCACTTCCCAAAGTCTCCACCTACAAATACCATCACATTGGGGGTGAGGATTTCTACATCTGAACCTTGGGATGACACATTCAATCCATAACAAGAGGGTTGTTATGGAATAACAATGAAATGACATGAGAACACTGGATACTGTGCATGGTCGTTGGAGTTGTGGGGGAAAAGCAGATGGAAAGAAAGGTTAAGAAGAAGGAATGGTTTCACCAACTTTATAATTTTAGCTGCCTGCCTTTAAGTAAAATCATTTCTACTGAATATTTTGTTTTATTTTTTTCCTGACAACAATGAATGGGTACACTGATATAGATAAATGAAGCATCAAATTTTTATTTATAAAGTACTATAGGACTTTGATATGGCAGCAAATTTGCATTCCTAATTATGTTCTATTAAAGTACATTCATGTTCTCTGAGCACATATATTAATAATTCTTGGCAGGGTTAAGGAACCCAGACTTTATAAGTGGATAGAACAAACATTCACACACTGATGACTAAGCATTTACAGTGCCGCTAAAGTGATATTTAATGAAAGATGCTGAAAATCTTATATAGTGTTTTATTTTCTAACAAGCATTTAATGTTAGGATTTTTTTTCCTTCTTTTTTCTTTTTCTCATTTGCAATATCCATACCTTTTTTGTCCCTGAGGCACTTTGATTTTTGCCTCTTGTTGCTTTGCACATCTAAGTGGAGACTAGGTCCCATTGATTATTTTGGGTTGACAAATGATACAAACGTTAGTTATTCTTTCTGTCTCTGTGTGTGAAACCCAGATGCATTATGTCATTGTACAAAACTGCATAGGAAATCAATAAATGCAAGGAAAATAGCTATAAAACCACAATTATTTAAGGCAAGGGAAAGTAAATTGCTGTGCTGCCCAGATAGTGTGGGATTTGTTGCCCGTTTCCATGAGCGAGATTTTCTTTCCAATAACTTCAGACTCAGGAATTACAGTTAGTCACCATAAGCCTAAAAGCCTGATGCATTAATTTCTATACACGTTCCCTTCCATTGCATCTTCCCTTATTTATGGAAATCATTTTGCTAGAATAATACCATAAGCTATACAACTTGTTTTCATGAGGAATTGAAGTTTTTAAAAAAATAGATCAAAATAAAAATAGTGATGAAATACCATTTGAAAAGTACCCTGAAGAAATTGCTATTTATTGGTTTTGACCAGTGTTTTCCCAGAGTTTTTCAGAGGTTGGAAGTTTGGCTGTATTTAAAAATCATCACTTAACATTCTAGTGATTTTTTTTCAGTATAAAATTTTGGACAATCACTTCTTTTGTTCTAATTCCAGGCTCATATAATGGTTTCTGTTTTGTACCATTTATTTCTCATAAAGCAATACCCATGAGAATTATATAAAGCAGAGCATGTGATTGTGATAGGAAAGGTTTCCAAAACTGTATTTCATCCCAAAATTTTCAAAAGAGGGGGAAAAAGCACTGTCTGATTGAAATTGTGATTATAAAAATGCTGTTCATCCAAATATGAATTCATTTTATTAAAATTTCAAATGTGAGATGTCCATGAAACAAATGCTTTGATCAGTTTGTTGGTAGTGTCTCTCAATACATCTACAGCTGCCCTAAATATCTTTTCACTAGGATGTTCATTGCTGCAACCACCTCAGCTTATGGACTTGACAATAAAAATTTTAATTAAAACACACTGAGTAACTCTTCATGAGTGAAGAATCTTGTCCATATTGGCCTAGGACCCAAGTCATAAACTTTTATTTCAGATGAAAGATCAATGTGCCTCATTTTCCATCTTATTAATAATTATTATCTTATTAATATTAACATTACTAAAGTAATAATAGGTTAAAACTAATTTTATTTAACTTATTACATGTATAATCAATTATTTATTGATTCTTTTAAAGATAAATTTATAGTTTTTGAAAAAAAGTTATTAGTAGATGCAGGAGTCAAGAGACCCACACATTCAGAAACAATCCTGGTCATTAATTAAGAAAAAAGTAGCAATAATCAAGGTTACTAGTTATTATTAAGTTAATAAATTTTAACTGAAAACAGTAGCTCATATTTATTTAGATTTTACTAAATTCTGAGCATGTTCTAAATTGTTTATGACCATATTTTGTTTAATTTTTATACTCATTCTACACAGTAGGCATCCATATCTCCATTTTACAGGTAAAGAAGCAAAGAAATAAAAATATGTTTTGTACTCAAGGTTATACAGCTAAGAAGTGCTGAATCCAGGATTTAAAACATATTTACCTGACACTCAGAAGCTGTGCCTAATCTCCTCACCTTTCTCTAGTTAAGGAAAGGCAAGTCTAGCAGGGTTTTATTTGAATGAATTTATTGTGCGTATTGTGCTATATTTCCTGCTAATGCTCTGTGTTTAATACACAGAAAGGACATCATCTCCACAAGTACATGAGTGCACCTGGTCTGCTCACAGTAGGAGAGAAAAGAGCCTGAATTCAATCTAGAACATTGGCGCCATTCTATCTCAGCCATGATAGTTATTCTGTTTCTCCTTATCCACAATATCCTTCCCACCTCTCCCAGTGAACCACGAGTCCAGGGCTGCTTTCCCCTATGGCTTCTAGTTGGATTTGATAAAAGGGAGGAACAAGTCGGAGATGAGAAATCTTAAGGAAAGAGTATCTTCGATATTTACCCAAACCCATTCCTTCCTCATGTGGGACTACTGTTTTGGCAGTGGCTCGCTGTTCATTGCTGCAGCTCTTGCCTAAGTCCATAGGTCACTGCCTCCACTTGCCTTTTCAGACTTAGGCACAGGAATGGCCTCATCTCTCCAGCTCTTTTATTAACCTCCGTTCAATTATTCCTTGAGCGTGCAACCTGTTTCTTCCTGGGATCCTAATTAATACATAATTCTTGATAATGAATCAAGGAGCTTCTTCCCAAGAAGTGGTTATTTGTTTTAGCTAGAATTTTCATGCTGCAAAGAAAGAACAACTACACATTTTCTCCGGACAGTGCAAAAGAGTTCTGGGATCTAGCAATATAAATCACCAATTCCAGAGTCATACACACTTGAATCTAATTTCGGCCTGCATTCCCAACCAAGAGGTGGGATTCATGGGGTCTTAACCTGGATTAGTGGTGAGTTTTCTAGGATGTAGGACTTTTATTAAAGGACATCCATGTTGTAAGTCAAGAGGTCCATCCAAGATAACCTGAGGAGTACAAGAACGGATAGGTAAAAGGTCTGTACTAAATATGCACATCGATGTGGGTCTCTGTTGAGCCCAGGTATAATGGGCATAGGACAGTACCTAAGTGTCACATCTGGGCAGCATGCTCCACAGGAAAGCATTGTTCTTGATGAGACAGCAGGGGCAGGCAAAGACACTTGTCAGGAGTGCTGCTGTGCCTGCTGACCGGAGACAGCCGAGGAGTGTTCCTCTGTGATTAATCTCATACTCCATGTGATCCTATATTTTATACAATGAGCTTGATAACAGAATGTGAATCACACTGAACTAAGGAGTGTGAGCAGCACATCCAAAGAAGACAGTAGCATCCCCGATGATCCTAGGAATACATGCTGCAACAATATAATAAAATTCACTAAGATACTTAACCGGGAAGAAATCAAAATGCCCATATCTGATATGAGGAACACTCGGCTGTGACTAAGGAAACCAAAAAAAGAGTTAGTGATGAGAATCATTCAGAAAATCATTTTAAAATGATAACCCAATATGTGACATTAGCTGATTCAATATCTTTAATGGATTCTAAATTAGAACATCGTAAATGTATAGTTTATAAATTATGTAAAGAACAGTGAACGTAATATTTTCTTTTTCAGTTTACTGTAAGAGATTCTATACATTAAGCCCTTGGTAAAATGCTCTTTATTGTCTCAGTAATGTATCGTTACAAAATAAACCATCCCAAAACTTAATGACTTAAACAACTGCTTGTTCATGATTCTTTGAGTTGGCAATTGGATTGGGTTCATCTGGTAGTTCTTCTGCTAGTCTCACCCAAGTCATGCAATTAGCTACAGTCATTCGGTGACTCCCATAAAGCCAGGTGGTCCAAAGTAGCCTCACACACATCTTGGCATTGGTGCATTGTTGGTTGGGCCTCTGTTTCTAGTGGTCTCTCAGCTTCAAGAGTCTATTGCAGACTTCTTCATAAAGTTGCAGGGTGTTCTAAGAGGGTTAGAGCAGAATCTGCAAGTACTCTTGAGGCCTGGTTCCAAAAATAGCACAGCATTAATTCTATCACACTCTATTGATCAAAGAAAATCTCAGAGCCATCTCAATTTAAATAGGAATAGAAATAGACTCCACCTCTTGGTGGAAAAAGTGCTAGTCATTGCAAAGAAACGTGTACAGATAGTAGGGATTATCTGTGGCCATCTTTTGCAATCAACCACAGATATGTATGAATCAGATATTATCATTTTTACACATACTTGAATAGGATTTTTAATCCAGTAAAGTATCAATCTAAAATAATACCCAGTTGTAGGACTGAATTTTCAGATTTTTCTAGGCATTTGTCCCCCAAAATGGGGGACATATTCAAGTCTCATCTGTTCCCAAATTTGCAAAGCTAAAGCAAATCCTAAGGCTGTGTTCAATATTTTACATCTATGAATCTACACACTAATCTATATGCTTTCTAGCTAAATGGAAAGAATTCCAAATAAATACTTTAATTAAATAGATAAAATACATTAAATAAAACTACAAATGCAGTTAAATCATATCAGTTATTTCATGATGAGAAATGATGTTTATAAAAGGTGATCTGTAGTTGAAATACATGTAAAAACTAGATTATGCATCACACTTACAGGCACTTAGAATTTAATGACTTTCAACTAGTTATCATGTTCTGTGCCCTCAGCAAACAGTATCTCTTGTTCTCCAGATTGTTTCTTCCTCTCATTCCTTGGATGGCAGTCGCTGGAGCCAGAGGCTAACAGTGGAAGACATCCTTCTAACATCTGCTTGTGTTGTAAAATTAGGTGCATTAGTGGCTTTTTGCTGTGAGTTAAACTTTAATTGTGAAGAAGTGAGATGCATGTACAACACTTATTGGAGGATATATTTTCTTCATAGAGGAAAAATTATCAAGAAAGTAATAGGTGTAAGGTTAAACAAAAGCAGGGAACCACTGAAATGTTTATTTCCATGAATATCATACATTGGAAAGGATTCAATCAAATTTATAAAACACTCTTTTCTTGCTGCAAAGAGAACTTATTATATATGAAGAAAATGTGAAGGCTCAGTAACCAGCATGCCTTCCCCATTCTCGAAACCTCGCACCTTCATTGGGATTTCTGTTCTAGCTTTATCATAGTTGAGGATACATCTATGGCTACTCCTAATATGAGAAGAATGGGCTTATTTGCAAACTTTGACTGTAAGGTTCATTTCCACATTGCCCAGTAGGAAAAAGGTACAGAATCTATGATGTTAGGGTATAGTGCCACCAAGACAAATGAAAACACTGTTCTCCATGACTAATGTTATTAACCTTTAGTGCTACAAAAGGAATCTAAGAAGGAACAGAGACTGGGCTATACATTTGGGGTGGTTCTTTAGCTAGTGATTCTCTTCAGGATGTCCTTGAAGTTGATAGATGTTTTGGGTAGATTTAGGGTCCATTTTATAAATAATATAAAAACTGTATAGGCCATTAGGTTATTTTTATTACTGCAAATGATCCAGATAATTGGCTAGACTATCCACTTGTATTGGGTTGTCAAAAAAGTCATGAAGCATGCAACAGATGGCACTAGTTCATTTTTGGAAGTACTAGAGTCATTCGCATCTATGTTATTGCTATGTCATTTGACAGCTGACAGTTCTAGCTTCATTGTAAAAAAAACTGAGTAATTTGGTTGAGTTTTGGAGGTTTTAGTGTTGGTTTTTGTTGAGTTGAAGATGGAAGACCAAACTGTGCATTTTTGCCATATTTTACTGTTTTCCATAAAGGGAAGAATGCACATAAAGCTTGTGAAAAGTTGCATGAAATTTATGGTGACAATGCTCTACAAGAACATCAGTGCCAACGATGGTTCATAAAGTCCTATGCTGGTGATTTTGATCTCAGTGATGCTCCTCGGTCAGGAAGGCCCACCGAGGTTGATGATGACAAAATAAAGGCATTGATTGAGTCAAACCTACATTACATGACACGAGAGATTGCAGAAACATTGAACATCCATCATTCAAGCATTTCCAAACACGTGAAGGAGCTGGGGTACATAAGCAAGCTCGATATTTGGGTTCCTCATGAACTCAAAGAACTTTATTTGACAGTGCATATAAACATCTGCAATATGCTTATTAAATGTGAGGAAAATTATCATTTTTTGAAGCGACTGACAACTGGTGATGAGAAGCGGATTGCTGACAACAATGTGGGGCACAAACAGTCTTGCTCCCAACTTGATGACTCACCTCAGATGACATCAAAAGTAGACATTCATCAGAGGAAGGTTATGCTCTGAGTGTGGTGGGACTTTAAAGGTGTCGTGTTTTTCAAGCTCTTACCAAGGAACCAAACAATCAATTCAAATGTGTACTGTCGGCAATTAGACATTTTGAATGAATCCATTATCCAGAAATGTCCAGAGCTTGTTAATTGTAAAGGAGTTGTGTTCCATCATGACAATGCGAGACCACACACAAGTTTGATCACCGGTCAAAAATTATTGGAGCTTGGATGGGATGTGTTGCCACACCCACCATACTCGCCTGACCTTGCACCATCAGACTTCCACTTTTCTCGCTCTCTTCAAAACTCCTTATGTGGTATAATGTTAAATTCAGATGAGACTATAAATCAGCACCTTGTTCAGTTTTTTGCAAATAAAGACAGGTCCTTCTATGAATGAGGAATTATGAAGACGAAGCTCACTGAAAGATGGCAAAAGGTTATTGAACAAAATGGCCAATGTATCATTGATTGATCTTTGTTCTTTATATAAATAAATGA
>NW_017731462.1:372457-374996 GCF_001890085.2 Hipposideros armiger | reverse complement strand
GGGCGAGGCATATCAGTCCCCGGCTTCTGGATGGCTGCTCACTGTTGCTGCTGCTGGCCGCTCATGCTGGCTGCTGGCTACACAGGGTAGCCCATGGCAACCCACTGCAGCAGGGGTTGCCCCACGCCATCGCTGGTGACTCAGGCAGCCCAGCTCCAAGTAGAGCTGTTGTTCAGCATCTTAGCTGTAGAGGGCAGTGTCACTGGCCCTCATATGTGGGATCTGAACCGGGGCCCTCTGGCATTCCAAGCCAGCTCTTAACCAATGCGCCACTTGGCCGGCTCTCAACACTAAATTTCTTAGTCAATCTTCTCATATTTAACTCTCTTTACTCAATATATAAGATAAAATAATTGTAAATAAATTTGCTTTTTAAGAGACAAACTATATGGCTATTATTCATTTCATTCTCTGAGAATGAAATATTCTTAGGGGAAAAAAAATAAAGCTCCTTCTGCCCAAATGAGAATATATGCCAGATTTTCATCTGTGTTTTAGGATATTTGCAAAACCAACTTTTAGAAAGCTTGTGCCCAGCTCTGATGCCAAACCAAATTTTAGTACCTACAGTTTGAACCATTATTCAATACTAATTTGGTTTATATTTGTAATTACAAAAGTAGGAATAATTTTCTTGGTGAAAGTTGCACTTTCGTATTACTTGAGTTTTAGGTATAACCTGATTTATATTTCTATTGATTTAAAATACTTACGAAAGAAAAATAAGTTATAAAGAGTAATTAGCAGGCAAGAGGGGCGACCCTTACTCATTTGACCTCTACAGAGAAATGTCAACTTTATGGAACAGGATGTAGGTAAGAAAAGACTAAATATGAAATATAAATATTAAAAAGTTGAAATACCAGCATCAGCCCTCCTGCTTCTATTAGGTCTTTTCATTCCTCAGTGTTTTTCTAAGGAAAAAAACAAAAAAAAAACCAAAACTGTTTCTCAAAGCTTCAGAAACATATGAAAAACAAATATATACCAAACTAAAACAGAAAAGATATTATGGGCAAATTAATTGGGAGAAACAGTGTATATTTTATTCCGCCTTAGAAATTCAAGCGTTAGCTACCACATTAGAGCCTTTGAAAAGTCTTACAGAAAGGAAATTATTTTACTTTAACTCAGCATTTCCAAATATTTTATCATCATGGAACACCTTTTTCTCATAACAGCTATTAATATCCTGAGGCATAATTCTTTCTCTGGACACTTGGGAAATGCTCAAAGACAATGAAAATGTCTTAACAGTCCAAATACTTAAATGCTGCTCTTCTACAACAAAGTTTTGTAGATTCTGATTATTTAGAAGCAAATTCATTTTAAAGTTGTCAAAGTTTCATCCCTGGAGTGTAAAAGTATTGACTGAACTTATTACTCATGCAGAACAGCCCGAGAGAATAATTTTAACAAGTGCAATTAAGTCAGATGCATGAATTAATTTCAAACAACAAACTATTTTTGGAGAAGGAGCATTTTGAAAAAAAATGTCAAAGATATCATGATGCTTTAACTAATAATTATCCTAGATTGATTCTGGGAAAAATAACATATGTGTAAGGAAATTTAGACTGTCTACTTTCAATCATCAAAAGATGTGCATGGTTTGACTTTCCTTCAAGTACCATGGAATTTCCTTAGACACCCTCAAGGAGCTATAGGTAGAATTTAGAATTACAGGTGCACTAACATAACTTTGAAGCTCATATCCATTGCAGTAATCTATGTAATTCAAATCAGTTAACATTTGTGGAGTGCCTACTCTGTGCCAATCCCTATGTAGCCTTTGTATCAGTTTGTTCCCTATGCTTGACTTTGCATCATCTTATTTCCTTCTAACATCAGCACTCAGAAGAAGTTATGCTCAATACAGATGAGAAAGTCAAAGTCCACAGAAATTAATTGACTTGTCCAAAGCTTCATAGTTGGTAAATGAGTCAAAATATAGCCTCAGGTGTTCTTGTACCACCTTCAGGTATCTGTCCACATGACTGCAGTATTCTGCTAATAGATTTTCTCATGTGGGAGATTTGGAGCATTGGTGTTAAGAAATGATGCTCCAGAGACTGACTGGGTTCAGACCTTGTCACTGCCATTTCATTATGTGGGACGTGGGGGGTACATAACTTAATTTCTTTGAACATAGTGTCACATTCCTTAAACAGGAATAACCATTAAATTAATAAATGTGAAGTACTTAGAAGAGCACCTAGCACATAGTAAATGATCTCTTAATGTTAGCCAAAAACAATTTATGTAGGTTTGGGTTTATTTTTAATTTGGGAATCAACTAGCTGTTTCTTCTTTATTTTTCTTATCAAGTTTTTAATATTTATGAGGATTATTAATGGGCATTTAAAGATTGAAAAAACTCCACATGTGATGTTTTATTACACCTTAAAAACCACTGATTTTGACTTTTTGAATTTATTATTTTGGTATTTTCTTCCATACTTCTAAATACTTTGCACTGTTTTGGTTATTTCTATATTTTTACATTGTAAGAATGGTCATTGAACTCTCACAATGGAAT
>NW_017731462.1:367019-370302 GCF_001890085.2 Hipposideros armiger | reverse complement strand
TACACAGAAAACACAACACAGTCTTCCAGACTCATCTTGTATTTATACTGTCCCAACCTGGAATCAACTACTTTTCCAAGGAACCTTGGTTACATTGATTGAATAATGGTATTTAGAAACTAAATCTTGGCCTACAGTTTACTATTGCTTCTAGGATCGCTCAGTGGACAGACCTTGAAAATATATGTACAGTTGACCCTGGAACAACACAGGTTTGAACTGCATAGGTCCACTTATATGTGAATTTTTTCCCAATAACTATACACTTGGCCCTCTGTATCCCTGGGTTTCACATCTGGAGATTAAACCAACTGTGGATTGAAAATGGCAGATGTGGAGGGCTGACTGTTTGTATTGTTCTGTGCCATTTTTTATAAGAGACCTAGGCACCCATGGAATTTGACATCTGTGGGGGTTCCTGGAACCAGTTTCCCATGGATAATGAGGGGTGACTGTAGCTAGCATTGGGGGAGTCAAAAACTACATGCAGATTTTCAACTGCAGGAGAGGGATTGGGGAAGGATTGGCACCCCCCACCCCTGCATTGTTCAAGCGTCAGCTGCATTTATATACTAAGCCACACACACGCACACACACACACACACACACACACACACACATACACACACATCTATATCCCCATATCTAGCTACATACTAGAAACATTAATTTAATTGGTAGCTCATACCTCCAATTCTAATCCAACACCACAGAGTTCATCTAGCCTTTCTTCTTCCCGTATCTGTAATATCTTTATTCAATGCAGAGACATTACTCTACATTATCTACAATATATTTATTTCTTCACCTGTATTATACATGTAAAGTAGTTCCTAAATTCTATCCCATACTACTATAAGAAATAAAATTGTGAAATACTAGTAGAGCGCAGTATCTGTGCACTGTCCTTTTTGTTATTAGTCTTATAGAATCCAGTAAAAATGCTATTTTCCAATATAATTTATTGTATTAGTTTCCTATGGATGCCATAACAATGTTCCAAAAACTGAATGGCTTAGAACAGAAATGTATTGTCCCACAGTTCTGGACACTGGAAGTCTGAAATCAATGTGACAAAGGGGCCATGCTCTCTCTGATGGCTCTAGGGGGAAAATGTTTCCTTACCTCCTCTAGCTTAGGGTGTTTATCAACAATCCTTAGTGTTCCTTGGCTGGTAGATGCACCACTCTGGTCATGTAACCATCTTCTCCCTGTGTGTCTTCAAATTGTCTTTACATCTGTGTTTATCCAACTCTGTGTCCAAATTTACCCTTTTCATGAGAACACCAGTCATGAATTAGGCCCTACCCTAATGATCTCACTTTATCTTGATTATCTCTGTAAAGACTGCATTTCCAAATAAGGTCACATTCACAGGTCCTGGCAGTTAGGATTTCAACATATCTTTTTTAGAGAACATAATTCAACTCCTTCAGTATAATGATATTATTCATATGTAATACAGTTAGATTCATTTGTTATAGTTTATATTCTATTTTGGATTCTACTTACATTCTGGTTATTTTTTTAAACTTACATATGAGATATGATCAAACCATATGGTGAATGTTTAAATGAAAAAAATTATTATAGTAAAAGGCACATTGCCATTAATCCCCCTTAAAATACTCACTCTTGCTTTGAACATGCTTATCCCATCATTCTTGCCACTTTCTGAAGCAGCTCTGGGAATCCTCTTTTGTGAGTGTCTAGTTGTGCTGTCCTGGGTGACTCCAATCATTCAGGTGCCTCCAAGCCCTTAATCATTTGACTTAGGGGAAGAGCCAGAAGTCACATGGTGCCAGATCCAGTGAATAAGGTGGATAAGGACACACTGTAAGGTTTTTATTTGATAGAAATTGCTGTATGCCAGAAGCAATGTGTGAAACAGAGCATTGTCATGATGGAGGATGAAACTGTTTGCCCATTTCTCAGGCCTTTTTCTATGCACATTGTTTCTTAAATACTCTCATAAGCCCATATAATATTCAGAGTTCACCATAGTGTTCCTGGGTACAAACTCAGCTTGCACAATTCCATTAAGGTCAAAAACACATTTAACATCACCTTGTTGTTACTCGTACTCATAGAAAACAGCCTGAGAAATGGCCAAATGATTTCATCCTCCATCATGACAATGCCCTGTGTCACACATTGCTTCTGGTATGGCAATTTCTGTCAAATAAAAACATTACAGTGTGTCCTCATACACCTAATTCACTGGATCTGGCACTGTGCTCCTTCTGGCTCCTCCCCAGAGTCAAAATGACCATGAAAGGTAAACGTTTTGAATCCATTCAGGACATGGAGGCAGCCACGACAGTGCAACTAAAGCCACTCATGAAGAAGGACTTCCAGAACTGCTTCAGAAAGTGGCANATTCACAGCTGAGCCACATAGTAATCTATAAATAATCTTTCGTCAGTGCACAACTTTTATTTTCCTTGGCATTAATGATTACCTCAATGTTTTCTGTTTTGTTTTCTGGATGCT
Source organism: Hipposideros armiger (assembly GCF_001890085.2). Taxonomy (NCBI): domain Eukaryota; kingdom Metazoa; phylum Chordata; class Mammalia; order Chiroptera; family Hipposideridae; genus Hipposideros; species Hipposideros armiger. Next base: position 367,809 of record NW_017731462.1, on the reverse strand, counting down.
TATCATTAATATATCCTCCTATTCTTTATCAGTTGCCTAATGATCTTATTAATGTAGTAAACACATTAGTATTCCATGGATTTTCATTTTGAAAATCTCTTCCGGAACCGCCTTTTTTGGAGATGGGGAAGGAATACCCTTTTTCATCCTAAGGGTTTCTTTTGCTTCTCTTTGGTGCTGAAACCCATGACTTCTGCTTCCAGGTTTACTTCCTTTGTTTGATGAAGTGCATCCTCCTGTGACTTCATAAAACAAATGCATTAGAGGTAAGTATTTGAGCCATTGCCTGTTTAAAAATTGTATATTGTGCTTTCACAATTGAATAATAGTTTAGCCTGTTTAGATTCTAACTTGAAAGTTATGCTAAAAAGTTTTTGTTTTTTTTTCTGCTCCAGTTGCTGCTACTAAAAAGTCCAATAACAATAAAAAGTTCTTATATATTTGACTTTTACAATAAGACATTTTCCTCTTTCTTTTCTCAAAACCTTTCTTTGCTTCCACTGTTCTGAAATTTCACACAAATGTGTCTTTTTAAATCTATTCTCATCTGATGCAGTAGCACTGGATTATAATTCAATAAATATCTATGAAACCATACTGATATAAACAAATAAAGGTATTCTGTGGAGTTTTTTAATTAGGAAATTTTATCAAATTATTTTATTAATAATTAGATGATTTATTACTCTGTCTTTCTTAGATGCTAGATCTTTTGAAGTCCTCTTCTAATTTTCTTATGTTCTCTCCACTATTTTCTCTTTGGTTAGCTTTCTACCATCAAAGGAGGTTT
>NW_017731462.1:364255-364739 GCF_001890085.2 Hipposideros armiger | reverse complement strand
CAGTTAATAAGTATTTGGAGAGCTGTCTTGAAGTTATAATACCCAGTTTCATCTCAAACATTTGTACCCTACTTTTATCTTCCATTGCCATTGGTGAATATTGTGTACAATATTATTATTGCGGTGTCTAATTGTGATTTTTTATTTCCCCATGCTTTCTACATCTATTAATTGAAATTATTCTGTAAGGAAAAGTTGTGTCTTCTCTTCTAACTCTTATTATTTGTTTATGTAAGTATAGACTCATGAGTATTTATTTTATTCTTTGATATTAATCCAGTACTATCATTATTTTCTTATTCTTAATTGTTCTAGCTTTGGTCCTTGGCAGTAGTTTCAGATTGCTTTTGATGACCTTTCAACAGACATCCACCTATTTTTGAGCACTTCCTTTACTTCAAAAAGTACCCAAAGTACACAGAAAACACAACACAGTCTTCCAGACTCATCTTGTATTTATACTGTCCCAAACCTGGAATCAACT
>NW_017731462.1:361259-361939 GCF_001890085.2 Hipposideros armiger | reverse complement strand
GAGGCAAACAAATGCAAACATCTAGAGTTCCTTGAAGACCAATTGCTGCGAGGAGGGGAGAGGATCAATGAAAAGATCATTTAACTGTTTCTTAAATAGACTCCCCCAAATACACTAGCTTATAGCCCCGTCTTGACCCTTATTTCCAGGAGTACCTGGTGCCGTTCATTCTCGCCCCTTGGGGGAGTCTGTGTGTACAATTTTACTTCTCAGAATCTTGCTGACATAGGATTCAGCTTCCTCAGTTCTGTGTATCAGTTATCATTTTCCAACTCCAGGTGTTTATTGGAAATTTTATTTGACCTTTTGAGTTTATGACAACAAGATAAAAATCACACTTTCTATTATATCATTTGTGTGGGATTTGAGGAAGGAATGAAAGCTAACGCATGAGTTCAACCCCATCTTTAACTGGAAGTCTCTCGCTATATATTTTTTCCCCTTAAACAGATGGTTAAAGCAGTTCCCAAATCCCTTATCATAAGTAGCAAAAATTAGAGAGTAAAGAGCTCAGACTTTGGAATCACAAATAAATATGGGCCTGAAATATGACTCCATGTGACTCCTGCGATGATGTGAGTGACAGATGTGGATAGAGGAGGCCAAATGAAGGGACACAGTTTCAAGGCCATTGTAGTAATTCATACAAGACAAATTGAAGACCCTGGTAGGGGTTGTAA
>NW_017731462.1:358684-359844 GCF_001890085.2 Hipposideros armiger | reverse complement strand
CATTATTTAACATGTAAAAGTCACCACTAACCTGTTTTCACATTTTCTCAACAGCCTTAACTATCTCAAAAAATTCTTACCAGCTGTGTTCATTGAAGAAAGTTTAGAGAACACAGAAAATAAATTAAAAGGAAATGAAACCACAATTTGTTATTCTATCACTAGAGTAAGAGATTTTAATACTTTGCTATATTTTCTTTAGGCTTTATATCTTAAATATTTAACAAAATTGTGACTATATTCTATATTCAGCTTTATACCCTTGTTTTATACTTAATATAACATTGGGTATTTTCTCAGAATTATCTTTAAATAATACAATTTTCTCAGAAGAAAATCTGCAAAGGTTTCAATATCATTCTAATTTTAAGTTGAGAAAAAAATACTATTGGAGTAAAGGTCTGGTTTTCAATAATTTGTCTCATTCTTGAAATCCAAGCCATTTAGATAACATTTGTTCATTGACAATACTTTTATTTTGGTCAGTATTTATAGCAACTCATGTTTTTACTTTTAAAGAAAAGTTCTCATTTGCCTGCATTGTTTATAAGACACAACTGAACACCAGCAAAAATATTGGCTAAAGGTTACAGTGATAAATAATAACATTATAGACTAGCAGCGGCTTTTAACCAATATTCTCACAATTCTTTACATGCTTTGGTACTGCTCCTTGCATACATTTGAGAGTGCCTCGCTCACCTTGTGAGAGGTACATTAACTCTTTCAAGTCCCAAGGGTATCATTTAGTAAATGACTTCTTTAGTGCTCTAAATGCACCTTAGTGCCCTGAAAGAAACACATTAATCTTCAGAATATCCCATGAGTACGTAGATCAGGAAATGGAATTTTCTTGGTTTTCTCAGCTGAAAACATTATGAAGTTTACACTAGTACACAGGCATTTCTCACTAGATTTTGTTTCCCTAAGTTCCTAGGTATCACCTAGATCCAAGGCCTGAAAAGGAAAGAATTACGCTTGCAGAAGACTGTTTCAAATGAACTGCTCAAGTAACTGGAAAGAGAAACTCTAACTCATAAATCTAATTGCTTCATCATAATCATGCTAAGTGACTTACTACAGAAACAGAATACTTTACTCATTCAGGGAAAATACAGACATAAAAATCAAAAGACAACCATCTACTTTTATACTTATAA
>NW_017731462.1:357138-358134 GCF_001890085.2 Hipposideros armiger | reverse complement strand
TATGCCTTCTTTGGAATGAGAAAATGCATATAAAGTTCTTATCCAAATCAGTGTCACATAATTATGGCTCAATATGTTAGCCCAAAATTTTTAAATTAAAAAAAATAAAAAAGAATTTATTAAAAAGTATTCCAATCCATTTAAGGCTCTGAAACTTTATGAAAACATTCATGATTATCGATAAATTGAACTTCTTTTTCTGAATCGAAGAGAACTCAAACGTGAAGCCCACCAAGCTCTCTCAATAGCGTGCCTACGGGAAAGAAGATGCAAAGAATAGTAGTGCTGGGCCCTAAACATCTAACCTTGTTGTGAGAGTAGCTCCCAAGGAAGGGATAGGGAAGTGGTCTTCAGGTTCTACTATAATGTACAAAGGAGGATGCCAAATTCAAGTTTAGCCCAGGCCAGTGCCCAGAGTCTGATGAGAAAGAAGTTACAGAGTCTGCAGGTGCTCCAGGACTCACCAAGGGGAGGCAGAGGAACAGCAGCTCCAGCTAAGAGGTCACTGGACCAGATCCAGCACCTGGCAACTAGGGCGAGTTGAGTTCTTTAGTATGTTAGGCAAAAATTCAGGTTAGAGAAGTCTTCATTCCATTTTCAGAAAACTTGGAATATAGTGAGGATATTGATACAGATGCCCAACCAGAGAAACTAGTAGAATGTGTTGTGATGGGAGCCAGAAAGAAGGTTTTCACTCAGAAGGCACAGAAATTCCAAGAATATGAACATTAGAAAACTAGTTGCAGTGCTGGTGGGTGTGCAGCCAGTATGTCTCCTGCTTATCTGCACAGATTTGCTTCTTAGCTGAGTGAGTTGAGACTTCCCAAAATCAACCTAGAGTATTTTAACGAGGCAATGGTATCCAAAGCTCTCTTATTTGATGCTGTACTCCTCATAGTACTTTGTGACAACAAATTTACTGTGTGGTAGTTATTCTACATGTGTAGCTTTAATTCTTTTGATAACTCTGCAGTGTAGTATGGTTATCCTCATTTA
>NW_017731462.1:355640-356786 GCF_001890085.2 Hipposideros armiger | reverse complement strand
ATTTTGATGGAAGGTTGAACTCTGCTTTTCTGCCTGACAGCTCTCTCACTTATGGTGTCACAACCAGGTGCCATACCAGCAGGGGGTAAAATATCCTCAAACCATAGAGTAAAAGTCCCTGCATTTCATTCTGGTTAGACAAATTTAGTCAAGTGTCCTGGACAGTCACTGACATAGGGAAATACGAGTTAATATGAATGAATGATTTAAGCCATCTAGAGTGCCTTTCTTGGTGTGAGAGATAGAATCAATCCACTGGAACTAAAACACTGCTTCCTAGTGGCAAAGGAAGGGAATGGATGTTTGGGAAGTAAGGCTAACCAGCAATTCCCACTATAATTTTTAGTAAACATGGAGTGAATAAATAGAAAAAATACGATTATTTTAAAATTTTTCTGTCAGTTGGCTATTTTTATTCTAGCTAAATACTTTTTATTTTTAACTTGCTAAGTATATTCCCACTATTTATTAAGTATGCATGTGCCATAAATAAATAAGTGAATAAATAAATAAATCAGCATAATGGTAAAGGTTAAATGACTGCAGTTTAATTTCATAAAATTTGAGGGAGGCAGACATTCTAACTTAGTAGAGTGAAAAAATAATGAAGGTTGAAAACCTGACAGATATAGGAAATGTTTTGGCTGTGTATGCCTGAAAAGCAGTTTGAAGATCACTTGATAAATTAAAAATAAATGAATATTATTTTCGTGTGTTAGTGGAATGAGCTTCGCGGTTAGTACCCTAGTTACTGATCTTGTACAGAACGATCACCTTAATATAGTCCTTACTGAGGATGCTAAATTTGGGCACAGCTGCTTACAGCAGGCAACACTGATAAAGAGGCAGTCTAACAAAAGCATGCAGAGAAAGAACAAAACGCTATCGTAATGGATCTTTTCATCATTCACAAAATACGGATAACATGTCCAGGAAAGTGCAGGGAAACCAAGAAGCAGTCACATATGAACAGCAAATGGAATAATATGACAATGAAATACTGCTTACCACAGAAGAGAATGGGCTGAAATAAACTCTTTTCCTTTGCTTAATGGAGACCTGACAGAATAGAAGCACAACCCCTTGAAGAGCCATCTCTTTTCCTTGTCTTGTAAAACCTGCTAGACCTTAATATAGTTCCAGGCA
>NW_017731462.1:347287-350171 GCF_001890085.2 Hipposideros armiger | reverse complement strand
ATTGATTGATCTTTGTTCTTTATATAATTAAATGACCTTTGAAAAACATAGACTTTTCCAACAACCCAATATTTTAATAATATTCACTAATATGCATTTGTCATTAACCAGGTACTCTCATATACTATTATGGATCTTTTTATTTAATATAGTCTAACTCTAAAGTAGGCCTGAAACTTACATTTCTTGTCGACACAAAGTCCAAAATAGAAGCTTGTATTAAAATAAAGCTGTTAATGATTTAAAAACAAACAAAAAGGGTAAAACTAAAAGAACCAGAATAAGTCATAGTGGACTTAAGTGAAAGCCAAGCAAATCAGTGAAGCATGTTAAGAGTTTATTTCAATAATCTACATGTGAGTTTTGTGGAACTGAACTCACCTGGTTTCAGCGGGAACAGGAAAGAAGAGAAAGAAAAAAAGGGAAAGAAGGAAAACAGAACTACACTAAGTAAATAAAGTTTAGGGATGAGTAAAAGAATGAATTGAAGTTGCAAAGTCCAATTAACAAGAAAAAGTGATCACACTACTGATACAAATAGAGGATGTTAAAATTTATTATGGGAAAACAATGGAAAATTTGTTTTTTATTCTATATTCAGGGTGAAATTCAAGGTGATGAAATATAAAAACTATGCCTCAATTTATTTTTAATTTTTTTTCATTTTTCAGTTACAGTTGACATTCAATATTATATTAGCTTCAGGTGTATACCATAGTGGTTAGACATTTATATAACTTATAGAATGATCCCCCCAATAAGTCTAGAACCCACCTGGCACCATATATAGTTATTACAATATTATTCCCTATGTTTGTACCTCAATCTAAATTCAACATCCTTTATTCCTTATGCCCTTGTCTATCTTGCCTCATTATCTATGAATTCTTATTAACCATAATAACTGATATTCACCATTCCAAGCCAACAGTTGATAAAAACAAATAAAAATACCCTAAAATATTTTATATACATACCCTGTGTAGTCATGCAAATATTTATAGTGAAAGAAAGAGTTGAATCCAAACTACACTAAAAATGCCCATTGGTAACTTAGAGTACTTAAAATTTCCAGTATATTAATAGCCTAACAAACAGGTTAGAATGAAAGTTTTTAAAAACTGAATTAATGTATGATCAATTGATTCTGAATTACAGTAAATCCCCAACTTACAGACAAGTTCTGTTCCGGGATAACATTCATAAGTCGGATTCGTTCGTAAGTCGGATTCGTTCGTAAGTTCGATAAAGTGAGTCTTATACACCTTTGACACAAATATACAACATAAAGCATAAAAAAACTAAACACACACACACACAAATACTGTAAATAAACAATTTTTACTTTTACAGTTACCTTAAAATGGCTGTACAGTACAGCACCTACCATATAGGGGATTGCATGGAGTGAACTGACAAGATCAGACACGTGAGCTACTTCGCGATTTGTTCGCATCAAATGTTTGTAATGCGAGGTCTGTTCGCATCTGAAAGTTCACAACTCAAATGTTTGTAAATTGGGGACTTATTGTATATAGTTTAAGGTAAAAAATCATTTTAGTTTACAACCACCCAGTTTTTTGGTTTAAGGTGTTTTTTTTTCCCTTTTATTAAGAGTATATGTTATAATCACAAAAGAATAATGTGAAACTTATCTCCATCATTTCTTTTGAACTATTAATGGATATACCAAGCTAATTTAGAAAATTATGATTTCACATAAGTCACTGAAATATTTATTTTGTTTTATATGTATTTTTCCCCAAAAATCTATTCATTGTCAACAAAATATTTTAACCGAAAATCAAGAAATTAGAATGATTTCAAGTCACTATGTTAATGGAATGAAAGAGCCATATGATCTAACGACTTCTAGAACCTACATGGATGGGTGGTGTGATCTGTGCATTTCTTATTTGTTTTTAATGTGGTTTCTAGAAGATTGAGCCAGTACGAAAAATGCATAGAATTCTCAGATCTTTTTAATATATTTCTCAAGTGGAATGATTGTGCCCTTTATTGATATCCTGGAATTATCTTAATACAATCACTGTTTTGTAGTTACATTTTTAAGAGCTTTGATTTTAATTTNTCATCAAGAATTAGTTTAACTGATTTAATTACTACAAGAATCACCTAAGCAAAGTCTTAAAAAACATATGTTGGCTAAGAGGAGATAAATCAGATACAAGCATTAACTCATCCTGGTCACTGTTGGGTACAGCAGCAGCCAGAAGTGATTAAGGTAATGTGGGATGTGAAGGAGACTGTGCAGGGGATAATGTGACTATGGGCAAGCAGGCCATCAAAGAGCAATAGGAAACAGGTGACATTTTTTTAGCTTCTTAATTTTGCCTAGAATCAGCTTAATTACCAGGTAAACAAAACTTTTTTTTTAAAAAGTGTTAGAAATAATATCTTGAATCACCCATTTCTAGAAACACTGTCAATCAAATGGAAAGATGACTGATACGTTTGTTCCATTGGCAGATGGTTTGGATGTTGGTTTTGTTAGTGTATAAGCTGTTTGGCTTAGGTGTCTACATACTGCTTCTTGAAGGTGACTAAAAAAACACTCTGCATCTGCCAAATCTCATATTTAATATACAACAGATGGTGGTCTGGAAAGAATGTCGTTCGGAGATAAAGATCTCTATTTCTCCATGTCATTTTAGGTGGGATATTATCAAAAAGTAAGGAAATGGCAGCCCAGGTTAATTCCAACCTAAATTCAAGGTTCTAATTTTGGCCTTTGAGCCCACTAAACACTTAGTCTAATACTCAGCATGTAATCAACTTCACAAAAGCATCATGGCAACCTGAACAGATAATCTTAAGAGCATGATAAACAGCTGGCATTTACTACACTTTAATTACTATAATG
>NW_017731462.1:343534-345707 GCF_001890085.2 Hipposideros armiger | reverse complement strand
CCATTAAAAACCAACCCATGGATTAAAGCGGACAAATAGAGAAATGTGCACATAGACGGCCAAATATTGTCCCTTTCAGAAATACTTCTGGTGAATTGTGCTTTCACCTTGGCATTGTGCCCTGGGCATACGCTGAAGGACCCTGGAACAAACAGCCCCATAAAACTCATTGAATGTAGTTACTACAACAGTTTCTTGAGGACACTGTTCACTATGTTACAGTGTCCTTTTTATGAGGGCTCAAAGGAGAAATTTTTCTCTGAACTCAGTGCCAGGAATAATTGTGCTGCTTCTGAGCAACAGGTGAGTTTTCTTTTTATGGGCACCAGGCAACATGTTTTCTGTAATCTTTTCCTCTTTCCTTTGACTGCTTCAAAACTCGAGTCTGACGTGGTGGCCCGCCTCAAGCAAATTTAGATGCCTTTATGGCACTCTTGAATTCATCTCATGTTTCCTTCTCCTCCATTATTCATTTATTTTTTCCTTCAATTTATCTAAATATATGAAAGCTGCCATAAATCCTTTTCTGGAACAAGATGTGATAAATAAAGAAGATTAACAATGTCAGATAATAAACAGCATACATTTTCCATTTTACCATGTGTGACCCCCTTTTTGACTGAGAGACAATAAGCCAGCTTTTGCCTCAGGGGCAGTTGTCATAAATAGGCATGAGAAATAAAGCAACAAACAAACAAACCCTTATTCTTAGCTTCTAATTGTAAAAGGATTCATTGGATATAAAGCCAAAAAAAAATTGAGGCTGCAAAATGAACATAGAGATGATGTTTTTTCTTTCAGTTACAAGACCATATAAAGAATTCTGAGTGCTAAGTGAGTCAGAAGAAAAAAGAAACTGGACATAGAGGCAGCGTCAGGACCGGTGTTTGCCCACAGCCTCATTCATGTGGACTAGCACCTGTGCTGTCCTGTCTGGAGCTCAGGTAGCCAGTAGCCTCAGGGAAAGGTGAAGAGGCCCTTACAGGGCAGTAAGAGTAACCACTGATGGCTGAACACTGGTAGTCCGCAGAAAGGCATAAATAGACAGCCAGTTCTTTGGCATTCAGGCCCAGGAAGACATGCTACTGTAGAACTACAGAGACCAAGCATCAAGGAGCAGTGGTGTGGCTGGGGTTATTGCAACAGAGCTGGCAAGGCAAAGGCCATAGCAATGTCAACACTGAGAGCTATCGTGGCGCAGGCTCCCAGGGAGAGTGACCACTGTGGACATCAGGGGAGAGAGAGAGGCCGGATCCTTCCTCTCCAACTAGTCTGCAGGAGGCAGTGAGGTTCCCTGGAGTTTACAGATGGAGGCAGGATGAGAAACAAGAGACTGGGTTAAACTTAAGCTGAATGTGAAATATGTGTGCTGACAAAGGAAAACCCATAAAGAACCTAGGTTAATATGTCTGTCGTCAAGCAGGATGGTACCTCAGTGTAAGGAAATAGCAAAAGGGTGATATTTGAAAATTGCATTTTTGCAATTTGTGACCAAAATATGCATCTATTAGGTAAATAAATAATACTCATATGACTGTACACATAACCCTGTAATCTAGATTACTTTCCTACCTCTCTTTAAGAAATTGTTCTTTCTGAAATCAATAATCATATAATGAAATGTGGTTATATCTAAATTCTCATTCCCACTTTCTGTTCTTAGGTTTCAAACTCACGTTCCAAATCCCCAACTGCTAACTGGATATTTCTGGTTATATATCTCATTATAGGGTTACATATCGCATTATAGCTCAAATGCATTATATGAGAACTGAAATTATCAGCTTTCCCTAAAGCCAGATACAGTTGCCATGTCTCTGATCGATGTAGTTATCACCATTCTCTCAAGCCCCTGAACAAAAATATATATATTACCTATTTTTCTCCCACATACCATATAAAATGAGTCAAAGACTTTGTTTCTATCAGCTTTACATCCAAATATCTCCACTCCATTCCTACTGTCGTCTCCCTAGTATAGATTAACCTCCAGTTCCTCTATTTCCATGACTAGCTGTGATGCAAAGAATATAGATTTTTGGTGTTCAAATGAACCTGGGTTAGACTATCTTGTGTGACCGCCAGCAAATTACTTAAAACACAGTTTTATGGTCTGTAAAATGAAGATTAATAATAGCTGCCTTACAGATTGGATGTGAGGATATTCCGAAAT
>NW_017731462.1:338202-340104 GCF_001890085.2 Hipposideros armiger | reverse complement strand
GAATGAAAGAGCCATATGATCTAACGACTTCTAGAACCTACATGGATGGGTGGTGTGATCTGTGCATTTCTTATTTGTTTTTAATGTGGTTTCTAGAAGATTGAGCCAGTACGAAAAATGCATAGAATTCTCAGATCTTTTTAATATATTTCTCAAGTGGAATGATTGTGCCCTTTATTGATATCCTGGAATTATCTTAATACAATCACTGTTTTGTAGTTACATTTTTAAGAGCTTTGATTTTAATTTCTGTTTTAGGCTGACTAGTAAGATTGTCTTACGGAAGACTTTCTTAAGGAAAATTGTGATATTTTCTGCAATAAATCTTCTAAATCTACAGCTTGAATCTAAAGCAATTGAGCGATTATTCCTCCCAGCCAGTCCTTAAAAGAAGTCAAAGCAACATTTGCAATTTGTTTTGTTTTGTTTTATTCTAGGCATGTCTTAGATTTTCATGATGATAATTTTGAAAACCTATATTTATTATGTGGTTAGCATCGTTACCCACTGTACTGATATTTTGCAGATATTAGCTCATTTAATCTGCCCCAATTCAATGAAATAGGTGATAATAATATCCCTATTTCATAAAGGAACAAATCGTGACTTCAAAAGGTCATACAACTTGCCCAAACATTCATAATTAGAAAGCTGTCAAAGTGGAATTTAAAACTGTGTCTGTGTTAAAGTATAACCCTTACTCCATATTGTGTAAAGGAAAATAATTCTTGTCTTTTTCATCAGTTTTTTTCTAATGAAATTTATTTAACTTTTATAGTGTAATTTCGTATATGTCTTCTGAAATCATAAGCAACTCATCTTCATGATGGTGTCTGAAACTGCAACCTTAATTTAATTAAAAATATTATGAAAGAAATGCTAAATTCAGATAGCATTAAGATTACTTAGTAATATAAATCTCTCTGCTTGCCTGAGATCCACAATTTTAAAGTCATTAACCAGAATATTCAGCATTTAGATCTTTGTCCTTTGTGCTTGTAAGCGGCTGTTGAAATAGAGAGTTTTCATTGCTGAGAGGGATGAAGGAGTGTCACACTGGCCATTTTTCAGCTTACACAGCAATTAGTTACAACAGTTCAACTAGAAAGTCACTGCCCAGGGCAGTGTTCAAAGTGGTGGGTTCTGTGATATAAACTGGCAGAGGGACATTAAAGCAAGTGGAAGAAGAGGGCCCTTTTAGGGAGGATTGTGGTAGAAAGCATGAAAAACAAAATGTACTTTGAGACTCTCTTGGACTTGGTGGGAAGGCCACCCATGCAAGTCACCTCCTATTGTAACTGCTCAAAAGAGAACACCCTCCTTCTACATTTGCATCTAGTTCATCTTCCTTTTTTTTGGAATAATGTGATTTAGCACTGGTGTCTGCTGGATAAAAAGAGTCTGATTAATGTGTGGCACTTCATGTTATAGCATATCCACCCACGTAAGTGATGGAATACCTTCATATAATTGGATCTGAAATGGAACAAAATGATGAAAAATTTAGCATAGCCTTTGTCTTTATATCCTACAGTGGGGACAGCCAAGAGGTCATGATGCTCAGAAACGATGAGGAGCATTTTATAGTCTCTGCTGGTAAAAATTTGTTTAACACAGTCCCATGATTAAAAGGAATTTGTATCCTGCTGTGGCACCAAGGTACAAGAGAGGGAATAATAAATTGGTGCCATTGACAAGATGTCATTTGTTATCTGCTTTAAAATGTCAGGTCATGTCATTGTGGTAAAATATTTTCTCTCTTGATGTATGTCTTACAAAGCAGGTTCAATGTTTGGCACTATTCTATTTCAATAAAAGAAAACAGCTCTTAATCTGGAAAGCACTGTCACCGGGAAGAAAATAAGGTCATTCGAGACTCTTATTTGACCATTTCTCCACAAC
>NW_017731462.1:305097-336587 GCF_001890085.2 Hipposideros armiger | reverse complement strand
ATTGTGTAGCAAATAAGTTACATAAAATGGATTTGCATTATTAATTATTTTATTATAAACCAGGACAAAAACGAAGAGAATATTATAGGTGAACCATCTCTGTGAACTTATACAAACCCTAGTTATATTCAGCAACCCAAAGAAAAAAAGGCAAATTATTTACCTCAAAAATGCCATCTTCCACAAGCTTAGCAACTGGTGGGAAGGGCCGCATAAGCAAATAAACTAAAGGATTAGAACATTCATGAAAGATGACTGATCTTTAAAGACTTCTGTACACACAAGAAAGATCTCCCATATGATAATGAGTGTATCTAACTCCCGCAGAGATTGCGTTTAAATGAATTTCCTATAGTGGTGGCAGCTGCTCCTTCCCTTATAGTTAAAAATAGCAAGTCTCTGTGTTACTTTTATTCAAAATGTCTACATAGTTAACTAATTTAGGTGAAGATAAATCTGAATCCATGCATTAATTATTTAAATTTAGTGCTTTTAGTGCATAAGGATGCATATCCATTCTTAAGAGAAAAACAAAATTAGGGTATTTTACACAACAAAATCTAAACTACTAAATAAATGCAAACCTTAAGGGGGTTATACTTTGAAAATATATGGTTGAATGGTCAAATGGTCTTTAATATATATTTTAATAGAATATAATAAAAATAGCAATGTCTCTAAATTCCATAGAAAAACAAAAGGCCAACAGTATAAACTATAGAGAAGGGGTGAAATTTGCACAAAGGATGCCTGATGTGGCAGAATGATTTATTGAAATATTGACTTGGGTTCTGCTTGGATTGCTATAAATGTTTTCCCTTTCTAATTCCAAAATGGTCAATGTTATGTTTTCTTTACTTAGGGGCTGCAAAGTAGTCAAGTGCAAAGAAGCTAACTATTCCTAGGCACAAGGAGGTATGTGTTCTCCAGGTTTTGTTTCTAAGAGTTATGAAATTTTATGTAATTGTCTCAGAAGACAAAAAATCGGAAAAAGCAAAAATTACTGAGGAAATGTGAGAAACTCCCTTCCAAAACTGTGAAAGGATTTTATCAGTCTCAGTGCATACCAGAAATGACAGGATCTCAGTGGAGAATGGCTATGTGATGCCCTTAGGGAGGCTGCACTCTCAAAACAAAGCATCACCACTTTGCGAGTCAACAGCACTTGAGCTTGGCATCTGCATTATTAAAACTAAGCTGGTTTAGACACTGAGCGCATCAGCTATGACCAGTGTAGACTGAAAAGCAGAGAGATCTTCCCCAAATGTTCTGCAACTCAGGTCCGGACCTAGGAAATGTTCATTTGTCTACAGTTTTTACCTTTATGTTCTTCCCTCAGAAAAAATTCTCAGTAAACTGTAGTTTGGCTTCTGACTTCAACCTTTCATTGCCACTACTTAAGCCAAGATGGTCAACAATCTCTTTGTTGCTAAAACCAAAAGACATTCAAGCATTCATTTGAATTGCTTTTGATATGGTCTGTAGTTTCTTTATTCTTGAAATGCTCTCTTCTCTTGCATTCTGTGATAGTGTGTGTGTATTTTTCTCTCATCCATGGATAAACTATTACAGGATCCTTTTGGAACTTTCCTTCCCCCACGCATTTCATGAATGCCATTCATCTTTCCTTATGGCACTTTCCTAAGTACCCTTTCACTCTCTATATTCTCCTGGGTGACACTGTAGTTTCAATGACCATCTATGTTTTATTCATTAATCATCTCAGTTCAAATGTTACTTTCTCCGGGAAGTTATTTTTGACTCCCTAAGTTGTTTATTTCCCCTTTTGTGTAATCTTTTAGAACTCAAGCTTAAAATATCATGTGTTGGAGCCTATTGTAATGGTTTGCCATAGTGGACTATGAGCATCTCAGTACAAAAACTAATCTCATTCATGATTGCATCCCCAAAGAATAGCACAGTGTCTGACATGTCATAGCCACTCAATAAACATTTATTGTTTTTAAAAATTGATTGGAATAGTGGGACACCCTCAGTATCTCTCTTTTTCATCCAGTGGGTTGTAGAAAGATAATATCTTTTAATTTTTTTTAATTCTCTTTAGATCCTAGAAATCCAAAATTCTTATATTCCTTCTTTTCCTATAACTAAAGCCATTTAATTAATTTATTCCTCTAGTATCTATGATCAACCCCCAGCTTAAAGATGGACCTATAGGGTGATTGTAGAAATGCAGGAGTGCAAAGAAAAAAAAAAGAAACTATAAATTTTAATCTCTGCTCTCGTTTCACATCAAATTATTCCTACAGCTGCACTAACTTGGCTCTACTGCTTCAATATTTAGCATCTTGGCTTCTGCCTATCCCATTACTGAATCTGTGTCTTAGCAATGACCTAGTGGCCCAGTCTCTGTGGAATTGTCCCTGTCTTATTCTTGACAACTGTTTCCATACAGAATGGAGGCTGCTTAAATAGCACCTCCTCAGGGAAGCCTTCCGTAATTCTGTTGGCTAGGTAATATTTTCTTGCCATATGGTCTCATAACACAGTATAGCACTTATTCAAAATACTCACACACCAAGTATATTTATATAATCATATAAGTATAATTAATATTTGTTTTATATCCCTCACTAAACTGTTGGCTCTGTGAAGGATTAAATATTAAGTTGACCTTATCTACAACCCTTATTCTGAGTCACTAGCATAGGGTCTGGCACATACCAGATATTCAGTAGTATAGTAGTAAGTTAATGAGCCCAGCCCCTTGTCTGGGAACATAATTCCTCTCGCATGTTTCCTGACGGCCAGCTGCCAACTCTTCTCCCAGGTCCTCACCTTTGGATGCTCCAGCCACCTAGTGCTATCTTAGACTAATCCAGGTGTCCGTGGTCTCACTACTTGTCTGAAACAACCCTTTGGTGCCATACCTCTGGGTCTGGCTTTTCTCTTAACACCCAGAGTTTACTCTTTTTCTCTACAATAATAATCTAATTCCAGAACTCAGAGCCCCTCAGACTGCTTTATTTATCCACAGTTATCTAAGTTTTGCCCTATGTTGAGACAAATTGATTTTGTAGCCCAAGAGATAGTAAAAGTGCTGCTACTCCTCGGGTTATATTTGACCCTCCTGCACTTCAAGAAATGTCAAGTTGAGGCAAACTAGGTGACTATGTTAAGCAAAATTTCCAAGTAGAAAGCCAATTCGAAATGCCACCCTCCATCAACATAAACTAATAATGAGCATGCTAATGTCTGCAGAGAGAATGGATTGACAGAGAAAACATGGATATGAAGACCCCAGACAAACAGATGATGCCTTCATTCTGTGTACAAGCAAATATAGCCTTCAGTAATCAGTTGATGAAAGTCTTTTATTTAAGAGTGGTAAGTTTTACAAAAGTAATCAAAAACTAAGTGTGAGTAAAGATACAGTCAGTAGACTATTTGGTTCATTTTAGGCTTACGGTCTTGTTTTAACAGTTAGGGTTGACAAGAACTAGAACCTGTTACTTTGAATTAATAAGCTATAAACTTACCACCTCTTCTACCACCTGTATCTCACATTAAGGCTATGTTCTGTCCTATCTCTGGTAGAAATGTACCTATATGGAATATAAAGACATGCAATTATCAATTGCAAGTTTGTTACTTTAAACTACGGATTGCACAAAATGTGTCTTTTTATTTTGTAAGCTAAATTTTAAGAAAATTATTAGGTTTTCAAGAACTTAAACCATTACTCTGACCATTTAGTGGTATAAAGACTCACTATTGAATCTTCTCTTGACAAAAGGGATCTTCACTTTTATAGACAGGATTGTTTCTGTAGCCTTTGAAATAATGCCCTGGAAGACATTTTTGACATTAAAACAGCTTAAATAAAAACAAATAAATTAATCACATAGATTTTATTATTATCTCAGAAATACTTGCCAAGCTGGCTTCTTTCTTAAGTACCTAAACAGTTCCTTATTTATTTTATCTCCTCAGAGGTAAGCTGACATTTGCATTCTAATGTGTCCAAAGGTTTCCACACACAAGCATTTTTTAGACAAAACTATCTTTTCATAAATGTATCATTACATCATTGACACTGGCATCAACACAGCTCATTTTATCTGTATACCTAAAGCTGATATAAAAGCAAGTATTTCTGGCTAAAGCAAAGATGATGTATAAATGAGATTTTTGTGATCATAACAGGAATATATATGTCATGATGAACTCACTGCTTAAAGGGATCATATAGTGAATACATTTGTTAAGAAAAAGACAGCTAAATGAGTGGCAACTTTGTAAATAAACACAGGGATATTATCATCTATTATTTTTCTCTGATAGGAAACAACTTTTGATAGAATAAAAATAACTATATATTCACATATTGATTATGTGTTTACCAAAGTTGTTTTTCCTTCCTTCCTTCCTTCCTTTTTTTTTTTTTTTAATGTACCTACTGCATATTTAGTGCAGGTGTTATGGAGACTCTAATGCTATTATGATACGTGGTCACCACTAACTTAAGCTACAGTAGCTTAAGTTACAGTGGGACAAATAACTATTCATATCATATCATAATCTATAATTTAATTTAGTCATTTTCAATAAATATAAAAATTGGAAGAAGATTATAGAGAAGACTAATTGAAGACTACATCATAGAAAACAAACTTGAAAGATAAATGAAGGGAAGAGAATTATATAATAATAATAATAATAATAATAATAATATACCATTTATTTTACACATATTTTTTAAATACTCTGTAAATATTATCACTTTTGTTTCTGGCAAAAATTCTACAAATATTACTTTTTTCATATTATAGATAAGAAGTATTGACTTAAATAATTAAAGGTCCTTGACCAAAACCCAAATTATCTTGCCGCCAACTAGATCAGAGACAGATTTGAACCTATGTATATCTAATTCCAAAGCCTGAGTCCTAAATTACTTCACTACTTTTGACCCATTCTAAGGAGAGAGAATGTGAGCAAAAGTAATCAGGTAGACAGGTGTAGTGAATACCTGAAAAAAGATGTGGGTGAGGCTAAGGTAATAGTGATTGAGACACATGTGCCAAGTATGTCTGTGTAGACATGTAAATGAAAACATCCAAGGACAACAACACTCAGAATGAAGTCCAAACACCTCATCACAATTCCTGTGCCTTTGGTGATGTGACCCAGGCCCATTTCTCTGACTCCAGTTTCTACTGTCCTTTCCCTCATCTGTAATGGTCCTGTTTTCCTTTTAGAAATCTAAGCATCTTCCCACCTTTGGCCCGTAACACTCTTTTTCTCTCCTTTCTTCCAAATCTAAGCTGCTTCCTTCTCTTATCCTTCAAATATGACCTTTTCAAAGACACATTTTATTTAGAGTTACTCAATTTAAAGATCTCTTCTTCTCATAAAACACTGTTCCCACCTATTCTTCTAGCTATGATATGACCATCTTAGTTTTCCGTAGTCTTCCTCATTACCTGAAATTATTCTGTCATGGTTTTAATGTTTATTGTTTTCCCTTGCCTAGTAGAATGTAAACTCCGTGAAACAAGGTCCTTGTCTGTCTTGTCCACTACTGTACTACCTTGGTGCCTAAATACATAATAGGTGTTTAATGTTGTTTAATAAAAATACATGAATGAAATACTGAGTCTAGCATTCCCTTTAATCTCCATGGAATCAAAGCTTCTCCTCTGAACAGCTCATAGGCTGTTGTTATTTCTCTCCTAGGACACTGATTACTCTGGATTACAGCCTCCTTATGTGATTATGTAAATTATTAGATTGTAGTTGCCTTCAAGACAGGGACAATTCCTCTCTATCCCCACAGCACTGCATGTGCTTTCCCTACACACCCATTGTATTTTCAGCAAATATACATCACTGAGAGAGTGAGTGTACAGAATCTAGCAAATAGCACAGAAAGTCCTTGGAAATGCTGAGGTATAGCTGCTGAGTTTTAAAGGTTCCTGGACAGGTTATTAAGAAGACTAGAGTATTTTATAAATGTATAAAAATAATTTACAGCTATGAATACAAATGTATAGGTGTGATAGTAATAAAATAAATTTTCAAACATTTGTTATTTTCTCATAAAGAATCTTAGAATGAATTTTTCATAATGGTACCCTGGTCTAAAGGGGGAAAAAAAAACCAGGGGAGGGGCTTATCACTTTGTGATGGGTATAAATGTTTAACTATTACATTGTTTTGTACACCTGAAACTAATATATAAAAAAAAAAATCTGAAACTCTTGTGTACACAAGAGGGGTTCTACAGAAAGTAACCTCATGGGTGATCTGAGCATAAATTTCTAACTGAGCAGGTCATGGTGGGTAGTCACACCTAGGCATATAACAGTCTTTAGTAAAAGGTTTAGCTTTGCCTTAAGTAAGCCCTGTCCATTGTTTGTGTGCACCTAGGTTAACACACCTTTGAAATGCCTCTTTTTCAGACCTCTCAGAAGAGAAACCACCTTCAAAAGAGGGCCTAATCTTGTTAACTATGCTGTAATCAAATCCCACCATGCTTTTCCCCACCTTCATTTAATCTTCCTTAATCCTAATAAGAAACTGCAAACTCATTCTAAGAAGCATGTTGTTTTTTTTTTCCAGTCTGTTGAGACTTTGTTTCCAGGCATATCCTTTGTTTGTCTCAATTTTTTATGAAAATCTCCTACAAATTTGAAGGTTCTTACATTGACACTTGATATTTAGCAGAATATATCACCCCAAAATATCTTAGTTTGACATAAGAATTATTTTGAGCTGAAGGCAAATGAGAAGGAGATTCAAGAAAAGCTCTCTGTCTTCCCCCTAATTGCCTAAAAGCAGGACACAAATTTGTAAATGTGTCCCCCTCTCTTCCAGGAAAAACAGAAGTTGATCACTAGGGAAACTGTAGACCCTTAGCCCAGAGAAGGCACCACTTAAACCTTGCTAAAAGTAGGCATTATGTAGCATTAGTTTCCCTGTATATTTGTCTTCCCACAATTTGCTGCCACTAGAAGCTCAAACTCCATTTCTTTTGTTAAAATGGTATATAACCCCTTTGAATCACCACTTATTACTAAGAGCCCTCACATGTATGTGATCTGTACGCTTGAATAAATTTATTTATTTTTTCTTATTAACCTTCTTTTTTTAGTCTGATTTGCAGGGCTTCAATCAGAGGACTGAAGATGATTATTTTGCTTCCCCTACAATTGCCTCAATTTAATTACTAAATACATATATTTGAATTGACTAGGTTTGGTTTATCTAAAACTATCTCCCTGTATACCTATTTGTCTATCAGTCCATGATCTGTCTCTTTATCTATGCTAAGTGTAAGTGTTTATGAGTATAATTTCAACGTTTTTTTTAAAATGTTTTTTAAATATATTTTTTGAAGTTAAAAACTTCTGAACATGTATTATTTCTATAATTATTATTTATAAATATTGTGAGCAGTGTGTTAAAATCCCAATGTTGTAAAAATGTTAACTGCCTTCAAGAGAAATATTTAGAAAGTACAAAATGACTTTTGACAGACACTAAAAAGGTAGTGATTATCTATTATTTTGGCTTTTTAACGTTAAAATCCAATTCACTATTTGTTTATTGTCATCTTAATCTTTTCTAATTTGTATTTTCATAACCCCTCCTCATTTAAATGGAATTTTTAAAAAGTTAAATAATCTTTGCCATATCACATGTTTGGACCCTTTGAGTCAAAAGAAAACAAAACCCACACCATGCCATTTCAAACTGTGTAACTCAAGGCAAATCTCTTAATCTTCAAATTCCCATTTTCTTGTTTATATAAATGAAAGTAGTAAGTACATTCAAAATCTGTTGTGCAATTACATCAAATTGAGTGAGTTATAATATGTGAAAATGCCTGTCCCAGTATTTGAGCATATAGTACACTCCAAAATCATCAGTTTTCTCAGAAAAAAATAGCCAGCATGGCTATAATTTTGACAGAAGATGTCAGTCATTGTCAACCCCACCTCAGTATATGTAAAGGGGCCCTCCTAAATATCTAAATTTTAGTTTATAAAATGTGTAGAAATTTGTAAAATCATTTGTCTTTTACTAAAAGAGGTTGTGCCTCTCTCTATTTTTCTCTTCTAAAATACTATTTGCCAATAGATAAGGGATAGAGAAAGTTCTTTCAGCTGTTGTAAAAATCCATGATTTGAAAAAATATCCAATAAAGCAACAACATATACTTTAAAATAAGACTGTAAGAACTTGGCTTCTAGGATTGAGTGAATTCAGTCCACCATCTATAACTCATTGAGTGCAGCCACGCAACCTAGAAAGAATGCACGGGACAGCTATTTGAAGACTTTGAAAAGTAAATAATGATAAGAAGATTAAGGAAGAAGGCCAGTATTCAAAGTACAGTTAACCATCAGTGAGTCTGCCATTATTATTCCCTCTGGTGTCTCCCAGCCTGAATTCAGTGCATCCTGAAACCTGGAAGAGGTAATCAGTGCAGAGAGAGAGCTCCAGGAAATGTCCACTAGTATAACTTGAAGAGCAAGAAAGAGATGGCATAATGCTCAGAGAGAGTAAGGAAAATCACCAATGTTTTCTCTTTCTTGTCTCTGTTCTTTTGTGTCCTAGGACCTAGGTGATCCCAGGGAAGCGGTGACAATGTGGGCTACAATGGAAAGTAAGAGCAAAAGTCTCTGGGAAGAGGGGCTTCCTCATTGTCCATGAAGGTGGGATCCTTAGAGGATGGGGGTAACTATCTTCCCTTTCCATCTTCCCACTTCTTAGTCTCAAACTTAGTTGATGTTGAAGGAAGTGTGCAGCATATTGGGTTAAATTGAGACCCACTTTTGGTTCAAGGATAAGAAAAGGGGAGCTACAGAGAACTGGAACATACGTATGCCTCGGCAGTGTGGTGCAGAGGGTTGAACTCGGGAGACTGACCCCTTAAATTTGTCTGGACTCATCTATGTACCGAGCATGAGTAGATTTGCTTCTAAACAACATGCATGGCATTTGAAAACTAATTACAAGATAGAACATCACCCAAGCCCCAGACTTGGTGGTGAATGGCGCTGGCAATAGTTTGAAAACTAAACTGATAGAAATCATAACTCACAGAATGCTGGTTGGAACTTGTAGCCTGAACCCAAATGGGTCAATTGTTTATAAAACAAAAATCTATTTTTTGTTGTTTTTTTTTTATTCTTACAAAATAAAATTATTAACATTCTCTATACACATTTAACAAGATTCAGAGTCTTACAACTTAACATCAAAATGTGTAGAACACAACCCAAAATTACTCAGCATATAAACAACTGAGAAAATTTTCATTTGAATGGGAAAAGACAGTTACCAACAGAGATGACATGAATGCTGAAATTATTAAACAAAGACTTCGATTTCAGTAAAATTATAAACTCCTGTTCTGCAAAAAAGCACTGTTAAGAATGAAATGGCAAGCCATAGAATGGGAAAAAATGTTTGTAAAACACATAACTGATAAATAGTTTCAAATATACAAAAAACTCTTGAAATTCAACACAACACAAAATGTGGGTAAAAGAGCTTAACAGACATCTCACAAAAAAGATGCACAGATGTCAAACAAGCATATGAAACTTTGTTCAACATTATATGCCATTAGGGAATTGCAAATTAAGACAACAATAAGACAACCACTATACACCTAATAGAATGATTACAATCCTAAAAACACTGATAACACTGAGTGCTGGCAAGTTTGAGAAGCAGCAGGAACTTCTGTTCATTGCTGGTGAGAGTGCAAAGTGATACAGCCACTTTGGAAGACAGTTGGTTCTTTCAAAACTAAACATACTTTTACCATACTATCCAGCAGTCACACTCCTTAATTTTAACATAAATGAGTTCAAAACTTTCATTCGCATAAAACAAACAAAAAAATCTATATGTGAATGTGTATAGCAGCTTATTCATAATTGCTAAAACTTAAAAGCAACCAAGATGTTCTTCAGTGGGTGAATAGGTAAACTGTGTTGCCTCCATACAAAGGAATATTATTTGATAATAAAAATAAATCAGTTATCAAACCACATAAAGACATAGAAGAACCATAAAAGTATATTACTAAATGGGAAAAACCAATCATAAAAGGCTACTTACTGATAATTCCAACTATGTGATTTTCTGGAAAGGGCTAAAGACCTTTAAAAGATCAGTGCTTGTCAGGGTTTTGGGGGGAAGAAGGGAAGGATGAATATCCATTCATGCATTGATGGACACCCGGGTTGCCCCTATATTTTGGCCACTGTTGTTCATCATTATTTCCTCAAATAGGTTTTCAATCCCTTGCTCTCTCTCTTTTCCTTCTGGTACCCTTATAATGTGAATGTTGGTACTCATGATGTTGTCCCAGACGCCCCTTAAATTCTTTTTTTTATTATTATTCTTTATTCTTTTCGCCATTCTAATTGGCTGTTTTCTGCTACCTTATCTCCCAAATCACTGATTCGATTCCCTGCTTCATCTAATCTACTTTTAATTCCCTGAAATGTAGTCTTCATTTCAGTTATTGTATTCTTCATTTCTGACTGGTTCATTTTTATGTTTTCTATCTCCATTTTTATGTTTCTTATCTCTTTGTTGATATTCTCACTGAAATCATTAAGCATCCTTATAACCAGTGTTTTGAGCTCTGTATCTGGTAGGTTGCTTGTCTCCATTTTGTTTAGCTCTTTTTCTGGAGCTTTGTTCTCTTTTTCATTTGGAACATGTTTCTTTGCCTCCCCATTTTGGCTGCCTTCTTGTGTTTGTTTCTATGTATTAGTTAGGGCTGCTATGCTTCCTGGTCTGAATAGAGTGGCCTTATATAGTAGGGGCCCTGTGGGGCCCAGTGGCACAGTCTCCCTGCTCACCAGAGCTGGACTCCAGGTCTGATCCTTGTGTGGGTTGTGTGTGCCCTCCTGTTAAGCTTGAGCCTTGGTTGCTGTTTTGCACATCAGTGGGAGGGATTGATCCTTGGGCTGGTTGGTGTGAGAACTGGCTGTGACTACAGTGGAGGAGCTGTTGTGCAGGGCCTGACCCTACAGAGCAGGATTTGCTTTAGCAGGACTTTGGTGTCTGCCCCGTCTGCCCTTTGGGTGTGTCATTTGTGGAGGCGGCTGGGTCGTGCTCTAGTGTTGTCTGAAGCTGGCCACCGGGTGTGTTGGAACAGAGCAGAGAATCCAGTAATAGACCCCCACAAATATGACCAATTGATATTAAACACCTATGTAAATATAATAAGTGGAGAAAAGATAGTCTGTCAATAAGTGGAATAGTTGGATGTCTAAATGTGAAAAACAAAAACAAAAACAAAAAACGTCACGCCTTATATAAAAATTAATTAAATATGGATCATAGTCCCAAATGTAAAATTAAACAACATTTAGGGAAAAACAATAGAAGAAAACCTGTGTGGCCTAAGGTGTTTTTGTTTTGTTTTGTTTTGTTTTATGGCAAAGACCTGTTAAATGCTTTACAGAGTTGCCAGTGACACCTGTGCCATTTTAAAGCAGGACTTTTCTAGATCAGTGGTTTTTAACTTCTGAAATTTTGTTCCCACAAGGGACATTTGACAATGTCTTAAGTTTTTTTCATTCTTTACAACCAGAGAAACTGGAATTGGGGATAGGGCATGGAGGTGGGTAGTAATGTTACTGGTATCAACTGGGTGGAGGCCAGAATACTGCTAAACATCCTACAGTGCACAGGACAACCTCCCCAACAACTGCTATTCATCCAAAATGTAATGCTGAGGTTGAGAAACCCTGTGCTGGATTTTGTTTTTTCCTCTAAATGTCAGACATTTTCCATTTATCTAATTAACCAGACAAGGAAAAAAATATATTTATTAATATTGTTTGATATGGACAACTTAAAAACAAACCTAGTTTTTATAATAACACATTTTCAACTAACATACTAACAGCAGAAGCAGATTACAAAAATTAAAAAAAAAATCTTGCTTCACTGCCAGATACTTTCAAACAAAAGCACTTATTTTATTGGTTGCAGGGAAATGAATGATTGTGTTCAGGCCAGTTATCACAGCAACACTTAAACAGTTTGAGTTTTTCACAGACTTTTATTATTGGTAAAAGCAATAGCCCTCGCAAGGGATGACAGAAACTCAAGGAAATCAGGCATCCCTAATGACTCTTTTCCAATTTAGCACAGGTCTCTGGTGACTTAATTTCAAGGATTCGGGAGTTCAGGCTTTTAATCTTGAGGGGAAAAATCCAAGTGTGGGTGGGAATCCACTCTATTTGCACAGCCCTAGCTAGCTCATATAATGTTCCCAATTTGGCCAGAGATCTGCCAGCAGGAGGGGTTCTTTCACACAATGGCTGTAAACCCACATGTCTGGGGTTAGTTTCATTTGTTTTCCTTGGGAGGTCTCTTGGGGGCTTAAGACAATTTCAAAGCTAATCAGTTATGTTTTGCCTGTAGGGTGTTCATGTTCGTTTCTTTACAGTACAGTCACTGTTAAACACATTTTCCCTTTTAGCCTCTATATCTACCCTCCAACTAGGTCAAAGCTGAAAAACTGCAGCCTTTGAGAGAAACATGCTCTTAGTTGATTGGAAAAGGGTTGGGGGTAGTTTTGCAGATATTGTGGTGCTGAGAACACCTGCTGTAACCTCCATGACAGTTATTCTCAACCAGGATCTATGTTGCCCTCTAGGGGACATTTGTCAATATCTGGAGACAATATCTATCACAATTGGGGGTAAAAGTGATACTGGCATTTAGTAGAGAGAGACCAAACATGCTACTACTAAATATCCTATAATGCGTAGGACAGGCCCCCACAACAAAGAATTATCTGGCCCAAAGTATCAATACAGGCAATGTTGCAAAACCCTGGGCTCATTTATCTTCACAAGCATTGGATAGATTTTTCCAATTTATGCGTTTTCTAATGGTAAGTTATGTAAGCCATATCTTAGATGAAAGATATTTAGAGATGAAATCTTCAAGAATGCATTTGTTTTGCAATATCTGTCAAACCCTGAAATCTTTGGAAGTATTGACATTGCTTCCTTAGTTTTCTGAACAGGCTTAAAAATAAACTTTTGCAGTCTGATTGAACTTTCTAAGTCCAAGAGTCTTTGCTAACATGTGCTTAAGATATATCTTCCATCTTCTAGTTTCAGTGCACAATTTTTTTTCATTTTTTTAAATTAAATTTATTTGGGTGAGTAAAATTACATAGGTTTCAAGTGTGCATTTCTATAACATATCATCTATATATCACATTGTGTGCTCACCACCCAGGGACAGTTCTTCCATCACCATATATTTTTAATCACCAAACATTTTAAATAAAATGTGTGCTTTGTTTTAAATAAAATGTATACTTCAGTACAGTTTTTGTGAATACCAGTATCAAGTATTCAGTGATACAAATACTTGAAATTGAAACATATTAAGTGATTCTTTTAGAATACTATTGTAGTTTTCTGCTTCATTCTTATCCTACACATACCTGGAGAGGTCATATGCTATTATATTACATTTGCCCCTAAATAACCATTGTCAATTAAAAAAAAGAAAAATTTGGATTGTGTAGAAAGATAAACTTAATATTGAATAGATTCTATTTTATCTATGAATCAAAATGCTAGGTTCAAATTGTCACTTGAAACAAAGCATTATCTTATATGATTTATCAAGCTTTTATAAAACTTATGAAACTAGTATCCAGTGGTTTGCAGCCATTTAAATGCAGCTCAGCTCGCTCTTTATTAGGACATTGTTTTAATATAACTAAATTGGAAATTGATATTTAACAGACTTATTTTAAGAATGATACCTTGAATGATTCCAGTATTTGAATGTAATGTAGCAATTTCTTAAACTGTGATCAAGTGCATAGTGAGACTAAAAATGAGTGCCATCTGTAACCAATATGGAAATGCCAATAATGTACCAAGTTTTTCCTGCTCCAGCTCACAAACAAGGAATCAATACCAAAATCTATTCAAGCTTGGGAAAATGGAGACTTAAATAATTGTCCAGTTAATTTAATAAATGTAGACAGCTAACATAGATAAATCAGATTGTAAAGAACTCTTTACCTCATTAGCATATTTGGCCTCAATTATCCAGATAATTTTTTTTCAGTTTTCCACATCACTTTGCCCATATTGACAAAGTGTCTTTCAATTTTTCATGTAAATACATTTCTTCTGTCCTGCAGCAAGGTGTATGTCTTTTATGATGCAAATGTAGTATTTCCCTATTTTGTTGGATGCTTTATGAAATGCTATGATTTCTGTTTACATAACCTTTAACTTCTATAGATAATTTGACCATGATGGTGCCAAGAGATCTATTTATGCATTATACACTTCTGAGCACAAAACATCTCTTGGCTATATTCCTCTATTTTTTCTTCATTTATATATGGTTTATTTAAATTTCTGCAAAGCATGACTTTTCTTTTCCTTTACTTCTATTAATAGTATATTTATATACAGCCAGTAAAACTGGTTTGTTTTCTCACCTGGTTGATGCTTAGTTATGTAGCAATGTTGTATTCACAATGTTTCAAGCTTCCATCTCACACTGCATAATCTAGTATGATTCAGTTTATCTGTGTCTAATCAGAAAATTGTCATCTTGAATTAATTTGAGATGAGAGAACATATTATGGAAAATGGATACTATTGTAAGTGCAATAGTATTATTGCACTTATTACTCCAAAACCAGTTGGGTCAAGGAAGGGGAGGGGTATGATAAGTACAGAAGATAAAACAAAAGTATTGCTTAATTATTTTTCATAGCTTTATTCATCCAGTGTTTATATATATAAGTAACAATTTATTTTTCTGCTATTGATATTGAAATTATTTTTCATAAGGAAAATAATAGAACTGGAAATCTACAGAATCCTGGATCATACTTTCTAGGCATCACTCACCGTTTGACTAGTGAACCCCAACTCTTACTTATTACTCCTCTGGATGTTTATCTTCTATTTTCAGTAGTCATGTGCATCTATGCAACTTTTTTCTTTATTTCAAATTTTCAGATTCTCCACTGTGGTGATTTTTTTAATTGCAATTACCCTTAAACCATTATATTAATTAACTATTGTTATGTAACACATAGTTCCTAGCTTTAGTGAATTAAAAAACAATTATTTATTATTACTGGTAAGGCTACAGGCCAGCTGGGCTGGTCTGTCATTCTGGGTTTCTTGGCTTGCTCATACGTCTGAGGATTGTTGTCGGGTTGGCTGGGGGAGCTCTCTGATCTTTTGATAGCCTCAGTCACAGGTCCTATAGTTAGCTATCAGTGGTGGAAATAGGAAAAACTGCGCCACATTATTTTCATCATCCAGCATATCATGTGACCTTTTTCACCTAGCCATTTCTGGGTTCCACAGAGGGAGAACAGAAGCAAGCAAGGCTTACAATTCACACAGTATGATTTCTGCTGTATTCTATTATTCAACACAAATTACAAAGACAGCCCAGATTCAAGGAGTAGAGAAATAGATGTCATTGCTTGATGGGTAATCTGCAATGTTACATTGCAAATAGAGTATAGTTATAAAAAAGATTAATTGTAACAATTTTTGTAAATGATATTCCACAATTCAACCTCTGACCGAATTTGTTTGTATATACCCCATTTTAAGACCCTAAAAATCCTCATCTGTACAGCAACATTATTGAAGTACAAGGTTCTGTGGTCTATACAGGTCTTGATGTGGTTCTTACATACAACTGGTATGGTACTTAGCTCTTGATATGAAAATCCAAGTGCTAAAAAGAGAAATTATTTGACCCAATTATTTGCAATTAACAAAGGCAGGACTGAGATCGATTAAATGTAAGAGCCAGTAGCACCCACAGAAAGAAAGAATGAAATGCACATTGTAGTCACTGGTCCATAGATATTCTGAAATCCTGCTGGGTAAATGTCCAGAAATCTAAGTTTAGAGAAGGAGTTTTTGTGTATGTCAGTTTTTCTGTGAATGTGTGCATACGCACGCATGTGTGTGTATGTCTGTGTGTGTGCAATTGTATGATTTAATTTTTTCATAGTGGTGACTCTGTAGAAAGCATGCTGTATTATTGTCAGTAATTTAACATTACACCAGGAAATTTAGAAAATAGGACGAGCAAAAACCACATAAAATCACCCATGTTTATGTCCTCTCTTAGAGGTAACGACAAGTAACATTGTACATGTTTTTAAGCCTTCTAAAAGTGATTTGAATTTTCATTAAAAATAACAAATACCAAAGTATAACAAAGTATATATAGAATACATTGCACATAAATAGACAATCTGTACAATTTTATGTAAAAATATTTTCCTCTTTTAATATGGGAGTTTGCTCCCATAAATGATACTATCTGTTTGGAATGATAACATTTGTTAAATAGAATAGATATTTTGCATCACACACATAGTCATTGATCACTTCCAACTGAATCTTTAAGTTTACATTGTCAGAGATGGTATGTTTTACATTATTTTCCATAACTTATTTTAATATTGTGCAGGTTCTTTTTTGTTTTTACTTTTTAGATTGATTCTAAATTTGTAAAGCATATTTTTCAGTTCCAAAACCAAGCAGAGAGATCAGTCTAGTGAGAGGTGAGTGAAGGAGTAGAAGAATGTTTAAGGGGTAGAATTAAAAAAAATAAATAAATAGTCACAGTCAAAATATATAGGAACTTAAATACCACCCCATGTAGTTTAATACGTTGTATTTTCTTAATACATGTCTCTTTTTCTCCAGTCAGTTCTAATGTTTATCTATCTTCTCTACATTACAAGTTTTTATTGTTCTTTATACTTCTGATTCTTATGGGTTTGTTTGTTTTTCAGGTAGCTGTTGTAATTTTTCTTAACTCCTACTTAAGTAATTTTACCTCATTGCTACTTATATAAGTTTGTTTTCAACCAGGTCTCTCCCATTAATAAGAATGTCAAGAGGTAATTTTGTGTCAATTGACATGGTTTGACTATTAATAGATTTTGATTAAGAAATAAGTGTTCTGGGGCCGGTCAAGTGGCGCGATGGTTAAGAGCTGGGTTGGGACGCCAGAGGGCCCTGGTTCGGATCCCACATATGAGGGCCAGTGACACTGTCCTCCACAGCTAAGATGCTGAACAAGAGCTCAACCTGGAGCTGGGCTGTTGTGAGTCGCCAGCAACAGCATAGGCTGCAGCCCCTGTGGCAGTGGGTTGCCATGGGCTACCGTGTGTAGCCAGCAGCCAGCGTGAGCGGCCAGCAGCCGCCGTGAGCGGCCATCCAGAGGCCAGCGACTGATCTGCCTTGCCCGGGAAGAGCGCAATGATGGTGCCAACTTGGGCCAGTGAAGCAACGTCCTCCACAACTAGATTGAAGAACAAAATGACAGGAACTTGTCTGTTCCCCTTCCCCCAATTCCTCAGCACTGTTCCCATACTCCAATTCCAAATAAAAATCTTTAAAAAGAAAAAAAGATCCTTTAAAAAAAAAAAAGAAATAGGTGGTCTGGTCTGAGAAACTATTCTCCAAGTAGTTCTACTTCTTATTTAGTGTGGATTTTGCTGTTTTGTTGTATTGGTGGTGGTGGTAGTTGTCTTTTTCTTTCTTTTTTCTTTTTTTCTGTATAGTTGGTAGGTTTATTTTTACCTGGAGTTAAAAGCCAAGTACATGAGAGTGAGGTGGAGTAGAGAATGAGTTAGATAGATTGTGCCAATTTATATAGATATTTATCTGACAGACTTTCAATTAGTTCTTTTTTTAGCCCCACTTCTCATGACTTTCTTCTGTACCTTCTGATCTCTCAAACTGGAGCATATTTTTGTTTCTGAATAATTGATTGGTTTCTGCTTGAATTGATTCCCCTTTCACGATTATTTTTCAATACATTTGATTATTTAAGGCATGTTTTTTTCAAGCAGTGGCAGTCACAGAGGGGTATAGAAATACATACCACTTCTTAAGGTCTAAGCTCTGAACTGGTACTTATGTCCAAATTCCCTTGATTAAATCAAGTTGTAGACAAGCCAGAAATCAAGGTGAGCAAACCCCATTTATACCAGAAAAATCACAAAAGTCATATTGCAAAGGGCATAGATACAGGGAGATTGAAAAATTAGGAGAAGTGCAGAATCATATTGTTGATTTTGAAAATTCATTTTTTGAAATGATCTCTGGATATGAACTGGAGTATTTAACCCACTTATATTTGTTACAATTAAAGATGAATTTGGATATTTCTACCATTTATTTTGTGCTTTCTATTTTCATTGTCATATATATTACTTTATTTTTGTTTTATTTTGTTTTGTTTTAATTTGCTTGCACCCTGAACTCATTTGCATTGTTTTCCATTCACTTTTATTTTTCACCTAAATTGAAAGGATGCACATGTCTCCTTGAAGGAACATTTTGGGTTTCTTCAGACAAATACCCAAAAGTGGGATTAGTGGGTCCTTCTTTGTCCATTGTTATAGCCTTTGTTTTAAAGCCTATTTTGTCTGTAATAAATATTGCTACCCCAGCTTTTCTGTTTCTTTTATTCTTTCCATTTTTATGAAACATCTTTTTCCATCCCTTTACTTTATGTCTGTGTATGTCTTTCCATCTGAAGTGAGTCTCTTGTAGGCAGCATATGTAAGTATTTTCTTTCCTTATCCATTCTGCCACCCTATATATTTTGACTGGAGAATTTAATTCGCTTACATTGAGAGTAATTGTTGACAGACATGTAGCTACTGCCATATTATTATTAATAAATTTGATTTTGGTTTTTTTTTCCATCTTAAAGAATTCCCCCTAACATTTCTTATAATACTGGTTTGGTGGTGATGAGCTCCATTAGCTTATTTTTGTCTGGGAAGCTCTTTATCTTTCCTTCAAATTTAAATGATAGCCTTGCCAGGTGGAGAAGTCTTGGCTGTAGGCCCTTGCTTTTAATCACATTGTGTGTGCTGCTTGTGGAGCTAATTGGGTGGTGTTCAGCTGTGATCTGAAGCCAACCTCCAAGTATGTGGGTTCTGGACCTTCTTGGGAGGGGTTCCAATGCAGGCCAAGGTCATCCACGCCCTGTGACTGGTCAGGGACTCCCTGGTAGGAACTACAAAGTGATCTGCAGTTTTTTGCTGCCTGTGCTAAACCTAGAGGTGCATAGGAGAGGCCATGCTATGAACCAAGGACATCTGCCAACCAATACTAGGCCTGGGGTAGCTCCTCAAAGAGCTAGGACACTGCGAGACCTTAAAGTTCCCTTAAGGTTCATCCACTGATAGAGTCTCGTTCAGTATGTAACTTGGGTCAGGCTGAGTCTCAGGAAGTCACTATAGTAGAAAGAGTTGTGGTCACCAGATTAATGTAAATTCTGGTTTAGTACTAGTGCTGAGCCTGGAGCTACTCAACAAAAGTCTCACAAGAGTCCAGTCACCGCTTGCTAGGGGCCTGCCAGACACTGATAGTTTTCCAAGAAAGTGCAATGTGGATGGGATGACTGCTTGTGGAGAAAGTGCCTCCCGAGTTCTGGGAGTTGGGTTGGGTGGGGTCTCAGTGAGTCAGCAGGTTGGATCAGTGGAGCTCAGCGGGCCAATCAGATTCAGATTTGGCTGCAGTGTGGGCAACAGAACACAAGCAAGATGGCGCCCACCTGCCGGCTACACAAGAGGAGAATCTCCTCATAGGGAATATGCTGACTGTCCTCCAGTCCTCCCCCCTAAAGCCACACACCTCAGTCTGTCTCCTCGTATGTCTCCAATGCCTTCCGAGTCACCGTCCCTCCTCTGGAGCTCAAGGTGAGTGCCTGCGAATGAGTGTGTCTGCGCGCGGCCTGTTTAAGAGGACATCTGGGTTTTCTGCAGCCATCTGGCCCACTAGAATGGTTGGAATCCTTGCTGTTTTTCATAGCCAGATGTTGTGGGGTCTCCTCTTCCTGGCACTAGTACTCCGGGATGGGGAGCCTGGTGTGGGGGGGAGGGAATGGGGTCTCTCGCTCCTCTAGAGGAATCCTCTGTGGCTGAGATATCCTTCCTGGTTCTGAACTGCCTCACAGAAGTTTGGGGGCATTTTCGTGTCTCCACCATTCCTATCAGTCTTGCTGTGGCTTCTTTATATTTTTAGTCATAGGACTTCTGTTCAGCTAAACTTCAAATGGCTCTACAGGTTGACTGTTCTGTAATTTAGTTGTAATTTTAATATGTCTATGGAAGGACTCAGGCACAGTGCTTATTTACTCTGCCACCTTAAAGTTTTGTTTTTAATTACTCTTATTTTCACTGTTTTCTCCTTTTTAAATCTGCTTGGTCTTTATTTTTAAAATGTGTTGAAATACATATTTTGCATTTATCTCATGCTCAGTAACTCCAGTTGTGATATCTCCTAACTGTTAGTTCTGTTGTCTGCTTTTTCTGGTTATTATTTCTGGTATTTTCTCCTGTGTGAATTTTGGTTAATATTTTACTATGAGCTTCTCCTTGTAATTATATTATTACATTGTTATTTTCTATGGAATTCTATAGGAGTTGTCTGAAATGAAAGTGGATTTCACTAGAGATGATTTTGTTTATTTTTATATTCTGGAAACATCTTAATATAAATTTTTAGCTTGAGATTTATTTTTAACCACCAAGGTCGTATGAATGTAGAAGAGCCAACTTTTGGTTATGTTTTCTCAGGAAGGAATGTTTTTGCCCTTCATTCAGTGCTAATATTCAAGATAACAGGTTTTTTTTTCTTTTTTTTTTTCATGGTTCTGGAAGGTGTTCTAGTTCATGCTTACCTTAAGGATGCCATGTATATCGGGTATTTCCTGTAAGACTTCTCACTTCAAGCAGGAATTTAAAGGCATTTAGTAAACGACTTTAAGCTTCAATGCTTAAAGTGCTTCATCCTCTGTTTTCGTTTTTGCATTCACTTTTATTTATTTATATTTTAAATCTTAATGTACCTTTCTGTCTTACCCTTTCATGGATACTTTTAAGAAGATTTTTAGTACATATTTTATGTGTTAGTAGCTGTTTATGTTGGAAGAGTTAAAGTAGAAATCCATTATTTACTATTATCAGAAACAGAAGTCCTTTCATCTGCTATCGTCTAACATTTTGTTGAAATCTATTGTCAACACATAGTCCTCATCACATTTTCTTACAGCTATGAGTTTACTCACTTTCTCTTGGCTTTATTATGTGAATGACTTTGTCTGCCATTTTAAAGTTGAGCCCATATTAAGGTTTTACAGCTTGTTAGCTTTGGCTTCCTAGCCACTAATCTGGCTCCTAGGCCATAAATACTGAATTTAAATCATGATGCATCCTCTAACTCCTCTGTTCCTGACCTAGGTTTATAAAATGATTACTCTGGTCCTCTGTTTTTAAATGCTTACATTTTCTACATGGTTTCAAAAACATAGTACTTTGTGAATAAATGATGAAAATATTGAATGAACAAATGCATGCATAAATCAAATCTCACATGTTATTCCTTGAGGTTCTTACTTGCTTTATATATTTTTCCAAGTTCATATTGTTAGGTTTTTTTTACCAACCTGGTAAACTGACTTTAAGTCAGGGTTGATATATTTACCTGCCTGTTCAGTGTGTTGTTCTTGGCATAAATATTATCTCAATTTCCATTAACTATAACAGTTTATATCAACAGGAAAAGCCTAAAATCCTTTTAGGAACTATAAACTTTCTTTGCTCTCTCACCAAAAACTACTTTTTCTCTCAGATTAATATTTCAAAAAACTTATAGGTTCTAGTTGTTTCTTAAAGTTTTCTCATCATTCATTTTTTTGTTTTTTTACTCATTTATGTATTCTTTCTTTTTTTCCACTTAGTAGGAATATTTTAATTTATTAATTACCTTCTATGGATATACACTATGAAATGCTGTATGTGTGCAGAGAAATATATAGCTTCTATGGTATGATCAAATAATACAGACTATATTTAAGAGAAATATAGGCACTATGAAAATGTGCTGCCCAAACTTAAAAATCACACTTTGTTAGTTATACATTTTACATTTTTCAGAATTTTTTTTTTAAGATTTTTATTGGGGAATTGGGGGGATGGGATGAGTGCTGAGGAATTGGGGGAAGGGGAACAGACAAGTTGCTGTCGTTTTGTTCTTCAGTCTAGTTGTGAAGGATGTTGCTTCACTGGCCCAGGTTGGCACCATCATTGTGCTCTTCCCAGGCGAGGCAGATCAATCCCTGGCTTCTGGACGGCCGCTCACTGTGGCTGCTGGCCGCTCACGCTGGCTGCTGGCTACATACGGTAGCTCACGGCAACCCACTGCCACAGGGGCTGCAGCCTACACCGTCCCCAGCAACTCATGGCATCCCAGCTCCAGGTTGAGCTGTTGTTCAGCATAATAGCTGTGGAGGGCAGTGTCACTGGCCCTCACATGTGGGATCTGAACCGGGGCCCTCTGGCATCCCAAGCCAGTTCTTAACCATCATGCCACTCGGCCGGCCCTCAGAAATTTTTATGATCAGGGTGTCATATCTTATTTTTAAGACTTTGTTTCAGAATCTTATAATGTAAAAAGTACACACATTATGAGTGAATGAATTTTTAACTGTCACTTAGAATTTATTTATAAAATAGTCCCATAGGCTGAAAAAGCTGATAATGTACTGCCCAACAGTGAACACTTTAATTACTTCTCCAAGATAGATTCACTTCATTGCTTTTGATCTCTTTTTCCATTTAAATCACTTATCTGCTCATTTATGAATATAGTAATTGAAGTGAGATGTTTTCAAAGATAAGACTAGATATTTTAAATTAAAAAAATGAAAGAAAGAAACAGACCCTGTCATCAAACACTGTAAGATTAGTTAGGGATACAAAAATATGTACACAAACCCACAAGACAAATGTGTAAGAAGCAAAATGTTAGAAGATATCTATGAGTGGTTTAAGCTGAGTGCTAGACGATTACAGGGGCATGAAGGAGGAAAGGAGTAATCCAGTCTGGTTGGTAGGACCAGAGGGGAAAAATCAGAGAAATTCACCTTTGACCTGGCTATGAATAAATGGACGAGCATTACATAAGGAAAGTCAACATTAACACCACAGGAGCAGGAATATGTGATATAGATTTGAGGAGCAGATTGGATATCAAGTTGAGTAAGTACAGCAGAGTAATATGAGATGTTTCTAGAAAAGTTCCTTCCTGCTACATGACAAGAGCCATGGCTGCCACACGGAGGAACAAAGATAGCAAATGGTTAAGAACATGAATTCTGGAGACAGACCACATATTTAAAATGATTCAGACATTAACCCTTATACGACCTTGGGCAAGAGTTTTCAATTCTCTGTGCTTTAATTTCTTCCTAATAGTAAATTTCTCATAAGACTGTGGTAAAAAAAAATGATTTAATATGGGCCAACTGCTAAGAGTAATTTCTAGAAAATACTAAGAGCTTGAGCTCAATATTATGTATTATTATTTTATTATGATTATGCATGTAATAGAAACCTTGAAATTCATGAGCAAGTAAACCATACATATTTTTTGTTGAAGTGAAATTTCAAGAAATGGGTAGAATATTTCTCTTAACATAATTTCCGTTGTTTTTTTCTAATCCTATACAGCATAAACAGATTCAAATGCACTTATGCCTTATGTAAAATTTAGACAATTTATATTAAATACAAATAAACTAATAACATCTCATGAAATATTGCATTATTTTCAAATGCAAATATTCAAAAGAAATAGTAATGGGATTTCCTTAGATTTGGTGTAGAAATAAATCATATTTTTCTGTTTGTACTTTGCTTTCTCTTTTCTTGAAGAAAGAATAGAAATTAAGGTACAAAATATAAATTAGAGGTGAATTCTTTCCAGAATCCAATTAAAAAAAAATGTTAAATACGGTAAAAGCAGCATCACTTTTATCAGACAAAGAACCAAAATTAGTGTTTATTTATGTTTTAGTGCTATTAAAATATGTTATACTGAAGCAGTATTCTCTATTAACATATTATGTTATGGTTTAATATTTCAATAGATAACTTGAAATTAAATAGGTAATTTGAAACATGTAAGTATTTGATGTATATTCCTAGTGAGGTTGGGATATCATCTATTTCCAATGTAAACTTTAAAGCATGAAATCATAATTTATTCAGGTGCTGTTAAAATTGTGACTGCAAAATTTTATATAGGTTAAAAGAAATATCAGTGTTCAATTTAATATTTTATTTCTATTTTCCATATCCTTCAAGTTTTTATCGTATTTCAGGGATTTTTTATCTTTAAAAAATTTTTTCCTTACCCCTTACTATTGACAATTTTTCTTCATCTCCCCAAGAATTTAATTATTTTCTTTACACACACACACACACACACACACACACACACACACACACACAGAATTATGGGAGGGTGGAAGAAATGGGGAGATATTGTTGAAAGGATGCAAATTTCCAGTTATAAGATTAACAAGTTTGAGGATCTAATATACATCATGGTGATTATATAATAGTAATCATACGGTCTCATATACGTACTTGAATGTTGCTAAACAAGTAAATCTCAAATGTTCTCACCACAAAAAAAGAAATAGCAACTGTGTGATGGGATGGAGGTGGTAGCTGATACTATGGTAGTAATTATTTTGCAATTTATAAATATCAAATTAACATAATTGTACACCTTAATGTAATGTGCCGATTATACCTGAATAAAGCTAGAAAAAAGTAAAATATTCCATTATCTTGTTCTAAATGTACCTAAGAAGATAATTTATTGAGTGTGTGGAGATTGGGGCCAAAAGGGAATGGACTCAATGAGAAAATATATATGTACATATAACAGAACTACCTTAGATAAAATGTAATTTTTTCTCATTTGGAGATGAAAACAGCATTGAAAATTATAGGACAGTTTCTCTACATACTTCTCAGTTAAGATTCAATTCTGTCTAAGGATTAATACCTATCCTTAGGAGGTGTTGTAGTCAGAGTGGACTAGGTTGTGTCCTAGTAACAAATAGCCCCCAAATGATCAGTGACTCAGCTACACAAAGAAAGTATGTCTTGGTCATATCAGTGCTCTCTGCTTCTCAGTACACTTTCACGTCTGCTTTTCTCCAGGTGATGGCTCAGGCTTTCAGGCTGCTTTGACTAAGAGCATTTTCACATCAATCTGTGCAATGATCATTGGTGCTGGGAGAGACTGCTAGTGACCTGTGTTCCAGCACATAAATGCTTCGCCCTGGGAAGGGCACACTATTTGTGCTCTCACTTTATTGCCCCAAACAAAGTCACTTATGCATGTCTAATTTCGAAAGGAATCAGGAAGCAGAGTCTTCCTGTGTACCCAACGATAAAGGGGTAGTAATTGTCCCACTACGATAGAGGTGATGTGTTTGTGTGTGTAAAGAGACGGAAAGAGGGAGAGAGACGGAGAGAGACCCAACATACATGATAAACAGAAAAATAAGAGTTAGATTTGACATTCACCCAAGATTCTAAAGAGAATCTATGTGATGTGTCAAAGGCCTCTTTGCTTATTGTTGTCTATCTGTTTATATGTATATCTCCCTTGCTATTTTGGGAATTTGTCAGTCCCGAGGAACTTGTTTTTGTTTGTTTCCTCAGTGCCTAATACAGTCCTGCCACATCTCTCCTTAATTTCCAGAAGTCACTGAGACTTGTGCTGCTTAAAACTTGAAATCGGTATTAAAGAATGAGCATCAGAAGAAGATTTAAAACACAAGTTCTCAGCCTGGATAAGACTCTTCACTCTTTTGAGCTGAGTTTAGTCTTTTGTGAGATAAGAAATAAGACCTCTTTTACAGACTACCACATTATGATATTATAGTCTTAGTCCTCAAATTCCTTAATATTTAAACTCACACTTGGTTCACCGCAAATCACAGGAAGTAGGATGATTGTTATCTACTGGGTTATGCAATGGTGTTTCTGATGATACTTGTAGGAAACCTGGTTACACTCAAGAGTCAAACAGACCAACAAAATTAAAGCAGTGCGATTCTATATTTCTCATAAATTAAAATAGAATTTTAGTAAAAGTTGTTCGGTGTTTGTATCTTTTATGCAATTAAAGCCTAGTGCAGAAATCTCCAACTCTGTTTTAAGTCATGGCCCACATAGTAAGTAGTAATAGGCCCAGTGATGTGAATGGACAATGCTACTTACATCTAGTAGTAGCCAACTGGGATGCTCTAGCCATCCTAGGCCATGCCAGGGAGCATGGAGGGCCCTCTGTAGTGATGTATAATATCTTTAACTCAGGTTTTGGAGTTTTGTCTTAAAGGACAAAGTCTTGAAAAATGCTATAAAGACTGTTAGGTTTGCCAGCTTCACACTTTGGTTAATCATTGGAAAAGAGTCATTAAGTACCTCTGTGTAACAAGCTCTGTACTAGCCACTGGCTATATACAGCAGAGATGAACACTACAGATACAGTTCTTATCTGTCAGACATTTTAAATTGAGCTTCAGGAGAAAATGACTTTGCAACTTTGAATCTGTTTGAAATTTGTGTAGTCATCTCTGTAAAGGGAGGTAACTTCTTGAGTCACCTGGTAATTGCCAATTTTCAATGTAGGTGTGGGTTATTAGGGTTTGTAAATATTTCATACAAATTTTTATATGATTTCCATAGTTCTTAGTGGTTATTTTGATCTTCCCATAGATGTAATGTCATTTAAAATATGCACTTAGAAACTTTTCAAAAGAGAGAATTACTAGAAAAGTTTTTAAGCTATCAAGATGCACTCACACAATTTCAATCTATGAAGGGTATCAGCACTCCCATGTTTGTTATTTTCCCATTTTATTTTGAGCCATGAAATTAATGCCTATTGTATTTATTTTTGCATGATGATATAACTGAAAATATACAAACTACGTTGAAAAGACATGATTTTCTCCCTACTGTCAGTTGATAATGTTGTTGTATTGGAGTAAAAACCTTGGAATGATTGGCCTCCCAAAAACAACTTTTTCATAGAGGAGAAAAACTTTCTTATATCTATTCTAAGTAATTGAAATAAACAACTCCAGCTTATAAAAGCAACAAGGCACAGTGACACATTCCCAACATTAACATGCATGAGCTTCACTTCAGGAGTTTGTGAACAATGCAGACCCTTGGCCTTTTTCTCAGAAATTCTATTTCATAGGACAGCTGTGAAACCCAAAAAAAGAATATTTTTTTATAAAACCTACAGATGATTATGATGGAAGGGATCCTGGGACCCAAATGTGCAGAACTTTGGTGTTATAGAAAGGAAATTGTTTTTCATGTCAGGCACACCCTGGATTTGACTTTTGCTTCTATCTCAAATACTATGTGTGTTAGTCATAGCTTGCTATAATAACAAATAACTGCAACTCACCAACTTAACAAATACACATTTATTACTTCACCGATTCTGTGGGCCAGCAGTTGGGACCTTCTCATCTGAGTCCTCTACTACTACGGTTTCACAAGGCTGGAATCATGGTGTTGATGAGAGCAGTGTTCTCACCCAGAAGCTCAACTCTGGGTCAATCTGTACTTATGCTCCTTCAGATTGTTTGCAGAAATCATTTCCTTGTGGTTGTAGGACTGAGAACCTCAAGTTTCTTATTTGTTTGTTTGTTTGTAGCGGGGTGGGTTTCTGCTGCCAGTTACCCAGGGGCCATTCCTAGAGACTGCCCTCATTTTCCAGAGGTCGCCCATGGTTCTTGACACACAGGCTTCTCCAACATGGCTGCTCCCTTCCGCAAGCTAGCAAGGTGAGTCTCTAGCAGAAATCCACTAGCAAGACAGTCTTACATAATGAAACTTAAGCACAGAAGTGGCATCTCCCCACTTTTACCATATTCGATAAGGAAAAGTCACAGACTACTCACTCTCCAGGTGAAGGGGTTATACAAGAGTGTGAACACCGGGAGGCGCTGAGCATAGGAATTCACTTGAGAATCTGTCAGTCACAATGTAACCTTAGGCAAATTGTTTAGCACAATGGTCTCTTAATTTTCTTACCTAAAAATGGAATTTTTAATACATGCTTTGAAGAGGTTAACATATGTGGAGGTCCTGGAATATTGTAGCTATTTCATTAGTACCACTAACAAAGAAGAACCCCAAAAGGAAGAGAACTACAGGATTTTAATGGCATATCTACAAAGACTCTTACAATTCTGTGGTTTAACATCCAAAAATTATGTTTACTTTTTTATTGAATATGACATATCTTCAGAGCTTAACGTGAGATCTACCTCATGGTAAACATCCAGTAAGTTTGTTCAATACAAATAATATAGTAAGTGTCCCTTTCTTTCTTTTTTTTAAGATTTTATTGGGGGGCTGGGGGAGGGGAACAGTGTTGGGGAATTAGGGAAGGGGAACAGCCAAGTTGTCTTTCAATCTTAGTTGTGGAGGGCACAGCAAGCTCAGCTCCAAGTCCAGTCGCACTGCTCAGCTCAAAGTGCTGTGTTCAATTTGTTGCAGATGGGCATTGCCCACCATTCAAACTGGCAGTCTTGTTGTTAAGAGCACGTGCCTTCACCAGCTGAGCCATCCTGCCACCTGTTAGCAGCTCAGTGGCAGCTCAGCTCGGGGCGCAGCGTCACTGACCCATGTGGGAATCGAACCTGCAACCTTGTTGCTCAGAGGTCGCACTCTTGGGCAAGCTCTTAAACAACTGAGCCACTTGGCCAGTGCTGACCCTTTCTTCTATTTCTTTAAACATGACTTTATTTTAGGACGGCCTTTCCAAAGGTGGAGGAGAGGATGATCTCTCTTAGCCATGTTTTATTGAAGAATAATTTCACTTTGGGGGTTAAAACTATGAATGCATCCAATGGAAATAAAAGCAAAGACTCCAAAACGACCACATAGGGAGTGTGTCCATAGGGAAAAGAGCACATAGAATGTTCTGTGCACAAGAGCAGTAGCTGCTTCAGCTTGGAGCTCGTAACATGATTGTGTTGACAGCCTCCCATGCAGAGTGCAAGCAATTAGTAATGTTAGGAGCATTTCCCTTCCTGCTCATATTCAGAGACTTAACATTTCCCCTACTGGCTGCTTTCCTCAGCACTTTTACTCCACATTTCTAACGTATTTTTAAAAAGCATGAGATCTGAAGGTGATTATTTGAATGCTGATCTCAAAAAAAGCATAATTAAGTGGAGAAACTGAAGAAAAGTTGCAGGAAATAATCACCTTCTGTTACTGCTTATGTATTGTTTCCTTAATTCTACGAATATGTTTTTTTTTCTCCTGTTAGAGTCTTTTTTTAGAGAACTTGAAAGGTAGAGATATGAGAACTAGAATGTTTAATTTAGTAGTAAATAATACAGAAGAAAAAATATTCTTGTCTTATTAGTCTATCTATGTATACAAGTCACAACCCAATAAGTCTTCAGAAAACACACAGCAAAAAGAATAATAAGAGATTTACTTTTCAAGCAGATAAACCCCTAAGCTCTAAAAACTATTTTTTCTAAATGTGCCATAATTTCTTTCTAGTCTCTGACCCCTGTAAATGTTTCCTCTTTGCACCATGATAAGCTCAGTAAATTTACAAACAATTGTTCTACCCAGTAAGTATCAATTTGTGATGTTTAAATAATTGTTTCAATTTGGCACATTTTTCTCATTGTACAGTGTATTACATTTTTGGAAATACTTTTGCCAGCAGCCAAGAATCTTTTTTAACCACACATTTCCAAATGACCTTGCACATCAGTAGATTTTGCTAAGTTAAAAAAACAAATGAAAATTCTATTTAATAAATATGCCCTGAAAAGTTGACTATGAGATGCATAGGTAGGTAAGTAGGTAGGTAAGTAAGTAGGTAGGTAGATGATATGCTGTGGGGGGAAAACAATACAAATCTGCAAAATGGAATCATAAAATGTTAAATCTGAACTGAATATGAAAGATCATTAGTTCAAACTCTAAGGTGTTAAGTGCTTGTCTAAGAGCATAAAGTTGGTTTGTGTAAGAGCCGGGACAGGACTATCTAGCCCTGTGCTTCTGGTCTAGTGCTCCTTCTACTGAGCTATGCTGACTCCATGCATGTTTGAAAAATTGAGCTCAGAGAAGTGGGTAATAAAAATTCATAACCTTTTCCCAATTTATGCATACTCTCCTTTTTTATGCTTAACAATCAGGATTTTTTATGCTTTTCTAAATGTTCTTAATACAGTCCTCAAAATAGTCCAAGCAGCTGCCCAAAGGGTGGGTTATATGGCTAGAAACATCTATGCGTTCACGCCTCACAATCTGGAGGGAATAACAAGGGAGATAATTTAAAAGTAGATATGAAGCCCTTGGGAATTAGCTCAGATAATCTGCCTACATTTATGAGAGAAGTAACATTATTAATGCTGCCTAACTTCGAATTTCTTTTAGTTAACCATATAAATGGCTTCACAACAGTATAATTTTCTAAAGGTAAAAAATTAATGTAGCCCTTCAGAGTTTCTAGTCCCTTTATTTATAGGAAAGAATATCTGTACTGAGTGTATTTTCTCCATATATGCTCTAATGTGTGTGCTGCATGTATATTCTACAGCATCTCAGTAGGATGTTCTGCCTGGAACTCTGTGCTTTTCCCTAATGAAAATGAACCATGTTGCATTCAGTACAGAACATTAAAAAAAGGATCTTTTAGAAATAAGAACAAGTAATTTATCAGGTTCACCCTCAGAGTACACCATGAAGACCTATGGGTCAGATTTGGGGATAGTTGTAGTACATCAGCACATGCTGTTTAAAAGCATGGCTTCCAGGGGTCATTAGGAGGCTGTTCAAGGTTTCTGGTATATAAACTCTCAAAACTTAATTACAGGCATGAATAAGGCAGTAATAGTTTCAAACTCCATAGTATTTATTTAGCTAGCCAAGCCTGTAGTAATGGATTTCCATACATTCATTTCCAGGATGAGATGAGCATCGTTAGCTATGCATCTGATATATGACTTCTACTATAATGCCAGTTGGTTTAGACTTTATTTGGATAGACCCTCAGTTGAGTCTGTCATATATTGAAACAGATACACAGTGGGCTTAGCTTTAGGAAATTTTAAACACTGGCTCTTTCATGAAATGTTATCCATAAAAAGCCAATTGCACCAGGATTTGCTGAGTGGTGGTGTCTGTTGGCGGTGATGAAGTGCTCTGTATCCTTATTGTCTGCTGTTGTGCAGTGCTGTGGGCTATAATGTAATTGGTAGACTGCATCCTCTGGGAGCCTTCAAAAGATAGCAGTCCATCTCTTGCTGCCCCCTCTATGGGCTATAAATTAAAAGATAATTTGCACGGTGATGATTTTTTTTTAAACTTAAGTGTACAGTAATGCAGCCTGCCACAGTAGCATCAATTAGACTTAAGCTATCATTGACAAGGGATTGAACATCCTTTAATCTGATATTCTGTGCACTAGTTAGAAATATTTTCTATATACAGAAAGCCTCCTGGAATGGTGATGTGCATTGTATATTACATGGCTGATGTTTAATGAGAAGTTAAAAATCATAAAAAA
>NW_017731462.1:297197-301746 GCF_001890085.2 Hipposideros armiger | reverse complement strand
TGATAACAATGTACTACAGCATTTGTTACAGCAGTCTAACTCTATTTTACTTTCTCTTTTTAGATCTCAAGCTTCTTAAGGACAGAGATACCCTCTTATTCATATTGATATCCTCACAATGCCTATCACTCTTTTTTGCCTATGATAGATGCTTAATATATAAGTAATTATCACTTTGAAAATCAGCTTTCAAATGCCTGTATCTCATTTTCTAAAAAAGTCAATTACACACCTGGTATTAAATACTAATAAGTTTTCTAAATTTCCACACATCATTAGTACATTCTGTCTTCTTTGTTTCTCCATAATAGTGTATACAGGTTAGAAGACAATGTAATATACTCTTTCTTAATGGGGTGCACATAGTTTTATCTCAATCAGAGCACACCTCAACAAGCAAATTAAAATCGAATATATAGCTGCTCTTCATTTCCTTATAAATTGTATTGTTCAACCCATTTTAAGAAAAATTCATTTTCATTCTACCATACATCCAACACTATGCCAGCAATAAAATTTTATGTAAAGGAGACATTCATTATGGTAATATTACTAGTGAAGGAGAATATTATAACTCTATTTTCCAAGTCTTTAATTTATAAAATGTTTAGGAAAATGACAGTGATGAAAATTGTTGTGAAAAGTGCAGTTGTCTTCACTCTCTCATTTAGTCATTCAATCAATCATATATACAGGATTTATTATGTGCTACTTTGGAACAATGTAGACTGATGAAGCTTAAGCAG
This sequence comes from Hipposideros armiger, assembly GCF_001890085.2. NCBI lineage: Eukaryota > Metazoa > Chordata > Mammalia > Chiroptera > Hipposideridae > Hipposideros > Hipposideros armiger. The sequence continues at coordinate 301,000 of NW_017731462.1, read as the reverse complement.
AGAAATAATACAGAAAAACCTAATTAAATACTTGCACAAATAACGTTTGGTTGAAATTGTAGTAAGTGCCACAAAGGAGGCATATGAGGTGCTGTGGGCTTTGTAATGGGAGTTTTCCTTAACGGGAGCAGACAGGAAGTTTTATCTAGGAAGTCTGCTTTCTCATGGACAGTCTCAAGCAAGAAGAAGAGTCATTAGGTGGAGAAAGGAGGGACGTCCATTCAGTGAGAGGACAGTATGTGCAAAGGCCACGTGACAAGCCAGAGCTTGAACTGATTAGGGCCTTTAAGAGATGAGAACATAGGAACAGGGAGAGAGCTAGGAGGAGTGTGGGGCTTGCTATGGACAGCTCAAGAAGACATGCGAAAGGCTTTTATATTTTTCCCAAGAAAAATGGGAAGTCACAACTGTGTTTTAAGGGAGAAGGTATCATGATTGGATTTGAGTTTCAAAAACACTATTTCACATGAGGATTGGAGAATAACTTTGAGAGAGACCAGAAAAGACACAGTAGATCAGTTGCAAGGCAGTTCCAGGGATCCATAAGAGTGAAGATGGCAAGTTGAATTAAGTGGGAAACTGTAGAAATATGGATTTTCAAGATACTGCATACTATTTTAGAAAGACCAAAGGGGATTCTAATACATTATATTTGAATGCCATTTTATGCATATTTAAGCACATTCATATGTTTATTTCTCATGTCAAGTCCCCTTAACAGTAGAGAAAAATAAACATACAAGTATGGTAAGAGGGTAGTTGGTAGAGACAAAGAAAGGAGAGAGACTACAGGGAATTTCAGTGCCAGGAGAAACCCTTCCTCACTACTACTTTTGAATATTTTCTCTTAAACATTCATGCAGGTTTCAAATTCCATACCATAATACATTTGTATTTTTTTAAAGAGTTTTATTAAAATATAGCTAACCCACAATATTATGTTACTTTCAGGTGTACATTACAGTTATTCAACAGTACCCACCGAGCACTCACTAGACAGAGTTATTAACACATTATTGATTATATTCCCTATGCTAAAGAAGTGATCACCGTAAGTCCAGAAACCATCTGACACGGTACNAAACTGGAGTTTGGTCACTATTTCCACAACTTTCTCTGTAACTCCCAATGCTAAAGATCAGCTTAGTTTATTTCAATAATTATATTTCTAGCAAAAAGAAAAAAAGGTGCCAGACACCTCTGTGGGATTGTAGGATTTTGTGGATGAGGGAGCAAGAAACTGGGGTATTTTGTGCTGATGGACTCAGTTATTTTATGGAAATAAGAAGTTAGAGCATCTACTGAGAAATGGTGAGGAGTAAGAATGTTTGAGGTAAAGGGTAAAAAGTTTTCTTGTTTTCATGTTGTTTTGTTTTAATAGACATTGAAACTGGAAAGAGACGATTAAATTTCTCTCATATTGCAGACTGAGTTAGATCGGAGACCACGTTTCTTGTGGTTCTCTCCTCTGCAGAAACAGCAGTGTATGGCAGAAGGGTCGGTGGGTGACTAATCCAGCCTGGGGTGTGGCTTGGCCTGGGCAACATTATGACAGTAAGTAGGGAATTGAGGGATCAGGGGAGTGAGTAATTCAGATGTTCACATTACAGTAAACATGGAATAACAGCAGAAGCATGACCTTGAAGAAAATGAAAAGATCCAATAATGGATATTGCTTAGGGTTTCATGAGCAGGATTAATAGGAATGAGTGAATGGAAGATAAACAACTGAGCTTAGCAAGCAGGATATACTGGACTATAAGAGAGCTGTTAAGTAGAGTGCAGTAGGCAGAATAAAGAACCCCAAAGATGTACACATCATGATCCCCAGAATCTGTGCACAAGTTTTATGGCAAAAGGGACTTTGCAAATAGTATAAGCATGTTAAGAACCTTGAGATGGGAAGATTATCTGGTATTATCCAAGTGGACCAACAGAATCACTAGAGTCCTTAGAAGAGGGGTATAAAGGTCCAAGTCAGTAGTAGGAGATGTGCCCAAGGAAATAAGTGACTGCAGTGATACGAGGAAGAGGCCACGAGCCAAGGAATGCAGGCAGCCTGTAGAAACTGGGACAGAGAAGGAACAAATTCTGTCAACCCCTCAGTTTTAGTTCCATTTTAGGCTTCTAATCCCCAAAACTGTAAGAGAATAAGTTTATGTTGTTTCAAGCCACTTAAGTGTGTGATAACTTATTAGAGCAGCCATAGGAAACTTATACAGAGGACTCTGGGTGACAAGATTTAAGATGTGGGTGACCAAAACTGGAGTTCAAATACAAGACTTGACAGGTTTACTGAGTGATCCACAGAAACAGAAGAATGTGGTCTTGCTGTGAAACTCACACAAACTTCAGTAAATAAGCAGGATGCTTCCTCCACTCTAACCTCTAGCAAAAGTGTTTTTTTTTTCCTTCTCTGTGCTCCTATAACATTTTGATTATCACTCTATGCATTAGTTAGGTAAAGATTACATATAACAAAGTTACACATACTAGGTGACCTAAACAACACTAATGTATTCCTTTACAGTTTTGGAAGCTAGAAGTCCAAAATCAAGGCGTGGGTAGGGTGATTTTCTTCTGAAGGCTTTCCTCCTTGGCTTCTGGATGGCGATCCTCTGCCTGTGTCTTCACATGGTCTTCCTTTTGTGTATCTGTGTCCCAGTCTCCTCTTCTTACAAGGACTCCGGTCATATTGAATTAGTACCCACTGATATAACCTAAATTTACCTTATTTACACCTTTACAGGCTCCATCTCCAAATAGTCACATTCTGAGGTACCATGGTATAGGACCGCAACATATAAATTGGGGCAGTGGGGTGAGGAGGAACAAAATTCAGATGATAACAATGTACTACAGCATTTGTTACAGCAGTCTAACTCTATTTTACTTTCTCTTTTTAGATCTCAAGCTTCTTAAGGACAGAGATACCCTCTTATTCATATTGATATCCTCACAATGCCTATCACTCTTTTTTGCCTATGATAGATGCTTAATATATAAGTAATTATCACTTTGAAAATCAGCTTTCAAATGCCTGTATCTCATTTTCTAAAAAAGTCAATTACACACCTGGTATTAAATACTAATAAGTTTTCTAAATTTCCACACATCATTAGTACATTCTGTCTTCTTTGTTTCTCCATAATAGTGTATACAGGTTAGAAGACAATGTAATATACTCTTTCTTAATGGGGTGCACATAGTTTTATCTCAATCAGAGCACACCTCAACAAGCAAATTAAAATCGAATATATAGCTGCTCTTCATTTCCTTATAAATTGTATTGTTCAACCCATTTTAAGAAAAATTCATTTTCATTCTACCATACATCCAACACTATGCCAGCAATAAAATTTTATGTAAAGGAGACATTCATTATGGTAATATTACTAGTGAAGGAGAATATTATAACTCTATTTTCCAAGTCGTTAATTTATAAAATGTTTAGGAAAATGACAGTGATGAAAATTGTTGTGAAAAGTGCAGTTGTCTTCACTCTCTCATTTAGTCATTCAATCAATCATATATACAGGATTTATTATGTGCTACTTTGGAACAATGTAGACTGATGAAGCTTAAGCAGAGAAATAATACAGAAAAACCTAATTAAATACTTGCACAAATAACGTTTGGTTGAAATTGTAGTAAGTGCCACAAAGGAGGCATATGAGGTGCTGTGGGCTTTGTAATGGGAGTTTTCCTTAACGGGAGCAGACAGGAAGTTTTATCTAGGAAGTCTGCTTTCTCATGGACAGTCTCAAGCAAGAAGAAGAGTCATTAGGTGGAGAAAGGAGGGA